>NC_044066.1:0-7500 GCF_902167405.1 Gadus morhua
GTGTGTGTGCTTGAGTGCGTTTGTGAGTCTGTGTGCAGTCGAAGAAAAACATTTCCTTACACTGATGGTATCAGAGTGCAAGCTGATAATTGGTCAGAATGAAAACAAGTGACGTTGTTTTTCCAGCTGGTAGAGCAAAGAAGAAGGCTAAGTCCAGACGCCGTGGAAGCCGTCAGAGAGTAACAATGGTCACCATCTCGGACCGGGAGGAGACCAAGAAGAGAAGATTTGGTAGGTGCCCCTTTTATAGAGAATTTAAAAGAAATAATCCAGTCCAAAACAATGATCCAAAAAAGTATGATTTCCTCCAAATACATTTAAGATTTATGTTTAGATTTTTTTTTTTTGCCAAAGTGACCGTGTGTGTGTGTGTGTGTGTGTGTGTGTGTGTGTGTGTGTGTGTGTGTGTGTGTGTGTGTGTGTGTGTGTGTGTGTGTTTGTGTGTGTGTGTGTGTGCGTGTCCTACTCCTGAACAGCTCTATGGTTTCACATCACTGTCATTGTGAGCATCGGACTGCTGAGTATTCTCCTCATCTCCCTGCGCTTCAGTGAGTCTAAATCGTATCCTCCTGAATAGAATTACAATACAGTATAATCATATCATTGATTGTATTAATAGCAATGATAATGTTAAATATTGTTTTTGTTAGATTTAGTGATAATAATAGGGTTAGCACACATACACCGCACGCACACCCATAAACACAGCATACACACACACAAACAATCCACACACACGTGCACGAACACACACGCACATGCACACACACTGCACACACGGGCGTGCTGATGCAGGCGTTTCAAGACAAGGGCAGCGCAGGACACCGCCTACACACACACCACACACACATGCACACACACACGCACACACATGCACGTGCATACACACACTGCACACACGCGGATGCAGATGTTTCAAGACAACGGCAAGATTGAGATAACAGCCCCGCCGTCGACACACTCTCCCACCTGAGGCTTATGTCCATCAAAGACACTTTTTTGCAAAACCTTATTTTTCTTTAAACATTCTCCATCTCCTTGAGGCTCCACAAATGTCTTGTGATATTGAAATCCCCCCTCCCCCCTGCCGACTGTATTAGTTGTTTTATTTTTCTTATGTTTTATGTGTAGGCTATGTGTGACTGTAGGCTACTGCTGCTTGTCTTGGCCAGATCACTTGAAGAGATGTTTAATCTCAATGACGCATTCTTCTGTTAACAAAAAAAACCCATCTCTCACGTCAGGTAGCCAATGTACAATCTGTAATCTAGCCCTCACAACACCCCCCCTTTCTCCTCAATGTCATGGTTCATGTACTTCAGGGAGTCAAAGCCAAAGTTCCTTTCCCCCAATTCCTTCTCAACCATGGCGGAGATAACCCCAACTACAGTCTGGTTGTGGAATTACTAGGGACGTCAAAGAACCGACGTTTTATGCGCCATAGCATCAAAGCAGAACGGTTATCCAAACTACAAAGCACCACACATGTGGCGCTCGCATGGTCGTAGCTCATTGTCTGATTGGCAGGCCGAATTTTCTGGGCGGGCCAGTCAGAGAAAGGGGAGGTAACTTAGCCCCTTATTATTTTTTATAGGCGAGCAGGATACCTAGTGCTCGTTTTACACCGAACGCAAGTTTTAGCCACAGGGAGACGATAGGCAGGCTAGGGGAACTCATATTAATGTTAGAAAACCTCATAAAAGGAGATTTTCATGCCATGGGACCTTTAAGCAATAAAATACACTCTCCTTCTCCAGCATCGTTCGCGACACCCTTCTTCTTCGTCTTTTCTTAAATTTGTCTCTAACTCATGCTCTAATCTTTCATTGATCGTTTCTTCGGATGTTGTGAATGCAACGGAATATATGATGCATCGTTGCAGTAACATTTAAGATGATGGCGATGAGTTCTGCCCGTTCTGCCTCCGTGCTGTCTGCGGTCAAACCAAAACAAACTACAGTTTCAGCGGCCGCACTTATCCCGCCTCATGCGAACTTCGACCATGCGTCCAATCCCGCCCTTTGCAAGCCCAACCCCCTTGATTCTGCTGATGTCTGAACGACATCGATGTCCGCATATAAAGCATCAAGTGTGAAAAACCCTCAGAGTCGAATCTTCTGATATACAAATACGGCAAACTTAAAAATATTATGCTTGCTTCATGAAGTTAGGAGAAAATTATTATGATTGCTTCGTTACGTTATAGGTGAACCAATATATTATACGTTGTAACATTATAGGCAATTTTTTTTTTTAATATTTAATTATATTACATTATGCGCTCAGAAATTAAATACAATATCGACCGGGGTTTCCATATTATAGCTATGGGTTTAAAAACTACTAGAGGTTGAGCGCAGGCAACGCACACACGGACACTCTAGTCTTACTTCTATAGCAGGCCTGTCGCACCAGTTACTCAAGTTGGTCAGTGTGCACGTGCCAAGCAGCCTGCAGCTCTCACACACACACAGCACACGCAAACGCATACATACACCGCAAGCACGCACATACACACCGCATCCACACACACCGAACAAACACACCACACACATACGCAGCTGTGCACAAACATACACGGAAGCACACACACGCACGCACACACACCACTAGCCAATACAAAGGCAGCAACACACTCGCCCAGGTAAGAGGTTATGTTTTAACCGTAACGGCTCCGCCATCGACACACGCGCAGGTAAGAACACACTAGCACGCTGTGGCATCCCGCCACGTGGTCCTCGGCCTGGACGGGCCCGGGGTACCGTGGAGGACGGGGTTTACCACCCCCACCCACCAGCCGGCGATAGAGAGCAGCCCTTTCGGCACCCCAATCAGGGTGATTGGGGGACACCTGGCCGAAAATACGGGAGCCATTTTAAAAGGAGGCACAGCACAGCACAGCACGGCTCGGGAGACCAGGAACAAGGACGTAGCAAGCGCTCTGGTCCACGAGCGGCTAGAGGCTCACGGAGACCCTAGGGACCGCGTCTGCATTGTCGGATTTAAGTTGTCTGCAATAAATGCCTGCCATGGCTAAAAATCGTACGCAAAGTGTCGTTTGTCCGTGGAACCCGGCTCATTTGGGTAGCGGGTTGCCACACTTGGTGGAGAATGCAGGCAAGAGGAAGATCCCACTACGACCCCCTGGTACAGACGCCGCCGACGCAAGAGACGCTGCCGCAGCCGCACGGGATGTCGCCGCCGCCGCCAGAGACGTCGCCGCTGCCGCAAGAGACGTCGCCGCTGCCGCAAGAGACGTCGCCGCTGCCGCAAGAGACGTCGCCGCTGCCGCAAGAGACGCCGCCGCCGCCGCAAGAGACACTGCTGCCGCCGCAAGAGACGCTGCTGCCGCCGCAAGGGACGCCGCCGCCGCCGCAAGAGACGTCGCCGCCGCCGCAAGGGACGTCGCCGCCGCCGCACAGGACGCCGCTGCCGCAGCAGGAGAGAAGGCTGCAGCGCGAGACCGGGACGTGACAGTGCCGTCGGCCTACGCGGACGTGGGGACGGGCCGGCCCTGCATGCTGGCGACATGTTGGGCAAAGGAAGCGTCCGGGTGCCCAACCGTACCTGCGAGAGTGATGGCCAAACAGACGCAGGCCATAGTGGACACTGGCAGCATGGTCACCCTCCTCCGGCCCGACCTGGCGGGGGGAAGGGAAGGGTCTCCAATGGAGGTGACATGCGTACACGGGGACACACGAACATACAAGACCTGCCACGTGGTCGTCCGGACACCGCAGGGGGTGTTCACGGCTAGGGCAGGGGTCGTGCCACACCTCCCGGTGCCGTTCCTAATTGGGAGGGACTGCCCGACTCTCCGTCGGCTTTGGGACCCGGCGCTGGAGTCCCGGGTCCGGAGAGGTGCGGTCGCCGCCGCGGCAGGAGGTGCGGTCGCCGCCGCGGCAGGAGGTGCGGTCGCCGCCGCGGCAGGAGGTGCGGTCGCCGCCGCGGCAGGAGGTGCGGTCGCCGCCGCGGCAGGTGGTGCGGTCGCTGCCGCGGCAGGAGGTGCGGTCGCCGCCGCGGCAGGAGGTGCGGTCGCCGCCGCGGCAGGAGGTGCGGTCGCCGCCGGCGCAGCAGGAGGTGCGGCCGCCGCCGGCGCAGCAGGAGGTGCGGCCGCCGCCGGCGCGGCAAGAGATGCCGCCGGCGCGGCAAGAGATGCGGCCGGCGCCGCTGCGAGAGGTGCGGCCGCCACCGCCGCCGCCGCTACCGCAAGGGACGCAGCCGGCGCCGCAGGAGACACCCGGCCCCGGCGAGATACCATCCTGGGCGGGTCCCTCGGCTACCTGGGGCTTGGACAAAGGGTGGAGGAGTGTGGCATCCCGCCACGTGGTCCTCGGCCTGGACGGGCCCGGGGTACCGTGGAGGACGGGGTTTACCACCCCCACCCACCAGCCGGCGATAGAGAGCAGCCCTTTCGGCACCCCAATCAGGGTGATTGGGGGACACCTGGCCGAAAACACGGGAGCCATTTTAAAAGGAGGCACAGCACAGCACAGCACGGCTCGGGAGACCAGGAACAAGGACGTAGCAAGCGCTCTGGTCCACGAGCGGCTAGAGGCTCACGGAGACCCTAGGGACCGCGTCTGCATTGTCGGATTTAAGTTGTCTGCAATAAATGCCTGCCATGGCTAAAAATCGTACGCAAAGTGTCGTTTGTCCGTGGAACCCGGCTCATTTGGGTAGCGGGTTGCCACAACGCGCACACATCGCAGCGACACTCGCCCAGGTAACACGTTATGTTTTCAAACATAACGGCTCCGTCATCGACACACGCGCCCAGGTAAGACCACACACGCACACACCGCGACTCGCCCAGGTTAGACGTTATGTTTTTAAACATCTTACTGCTATAGAATAGCAGGCCTGTCGCACAGGTGAAGGTGCGTCCACACCAAACGCGAAGGGGCGACATGACTCCATACAAATTCAACGTAGAGACTCGATCAAAGGCCGGGCCTTTGATCGATTAGCCCATTAGCCCTTTATTGGGCTAATCTGAGGAGAAATCTATGCCATAAACAGAAATATTATAGGCCTTTATTACACGGGTCTTCTCAATGCCGTGGAACGCTCCGTTCACTTGCATGGGTAGTAGTCCGGTAACTTGTCAACCCCAGCGGCAGACTATTTCACTGCTGATCAACACTACGAATGCTGGTAACGAATAAATTGTGAAAAGACACACCATGTGAAGTTATTTTCCAAATAAGATTTGAAAAACTTTGGAAGTTTATTTACAACACTATTTACATGGTTTCGGAGTAGTACACTTTGACATTTTAATACAGTTCAGCGAGAAAGGCGACGAAGAATAAGAAGGGGTGCGTGAACGGGAACCCCCACCACACGAGAACGCCCATTTGTGTCTGCAGTGGGATGATATAGAGTGGCGAAGTCAGGCCCCTTCCGGTAGGGCTCATGGGACCTATGAGATCGTGGATTGATGAGATATTGTTTGTGGATTTAAAGGATAATTTTTCATGCAAAGAGTTCGACCGTTTATTTAGGGGAGAAGACGACAGCCTCCACGTGGCCTCCCCTGCAAGTAATGAGATATGGTGCAAGACCAGCTCATGAAACTAATGTCGCCACCCAATCGTCACGCTGTCAGATCAGGGCGCAAGAGGCCGGGGGGACGCAAGCTCACGTCAGGGCGGGCAGCCATCCCGACCATCGAGCGCCAGGGCCTGGCAGTGCTCCAGCTAAATGTCGAGGGCCTCACCACCGCCAAACTGGACATCATACGCCACCTCGCCGACTCCCATGAAGTCGCGGCCGTCCTCCTTCAGGAGACGCACTGTGGAAAAGCAGACTTTCTCAGGTTGCCCGGGTTCCACCTCGCCGGCTCCATCCTCAGCAGGCAGCACGGGATGGCCACCTTTGTCAGGTCTGACCTCAGCTGGACAGCCACAGGCCAATCCCCTCCAGGCGCTAGTCTCGAGTGGATGTCCACGAGGATACAGACAACAACGGTTGTGAACGTGTACAAGCCCCCACCATCTGTACTGTCCACATCCGCCCTCCCAATTACCCCGGCACCCGCCATCTACGCCGGGGATTTCAACTGCCAGCACACCGACTGGGGATACTCCCACACAACACCGGATGGGGAGACGCTGAGCGAGTGGGCCTCCAATGCCAACGCCCATCTCCTGTTTGACCCCAAAGAGCCACCAAGCTTCTACTCCTCCAGATGGAACACCTTCACCAACCCAGACCTCGCCTTTGCTGTGTTCCACAGTAAGGACCCGATGCCAGAGAGAAGGGTCATTGACAGGTTCCCCCGATCACACCACCGACCGTCTGTCATCAGAATACCATCACTGGTGCAGCCGGTCGCAGGGAAGCCTGTCAAAAGATGGAATTTCCGGAAGGCCAACTGGCATGCTTTTTCTGTTGACACAGAGAGAAGATCTGTCACCCTCCCGGACCCAGACACTCCTAATGTGGATGCTGCATATGCAGCCTACTGTGAAGTGCTGACAGGGGCAGCGAAGAAAACCATACCACGAGGCTACAATGCAAACTACATCCCGGGTTGGAATGAGGAGTGCAACCACCTCCTGCGAGCCCACCAGCAGGCTAGCTCAAGAGCTGAAGTGGATGCGACAGCAACGGCACTGCTTGAGAAGCTGGACGCCACTCGCAGGGCTAGATGGACAGAGGTCGTCGAGTCGATTGACTTTACCCACTCCAGCCATAAAGCGTGGCAGACCATAAACCAGCTCTCAGGAAGAAGTACACCGCCTCCCAAGTGCCCTGTGACAGCAAACGCCATCGCAGCCCAACTCCTGAAAAATGGCCGCTTCCCAGACGCAGACAAAGAGTTTGCCCGGTCAACATCCCACGAGGTATCCAGTCTCTCTAGGGCGGCCAGTGTCAATGCCAACCTGTCAGGAGATTTCACACCAGCTGAGCTCAAGGACGCTATGGCCAAACTCAAACAAGGCAAGGCACCAGGCTCCGACAACATCCACCCAGAGTTTGTGATCCACCAGAGCGAAATAACATCCGCCTGGCTGTGTGCTTTCTTCTCTGCGTGCCTCCGGAGGTCCAAGCTCCCAAGGGCATGGCGACGGGCCGCTGTCATAGCCCTCTTGAAACCCAACAAACCTGCGGATGACCCCAAGTCCTACAGACCAATCTCGTTGCTGTGCGTCCCTTTTAAAATCCTGGAGAGGATGATACACAGCCGAATTGAGCCAGTAGTTGACTCACAGCTACCGAGGGAACAGGCTGGCTTCCGCCGGGGCAGGTCTACAGTGGACCAGGTAACCCTTCTCACACAAGATCTCGAGGACAGCTTCCAGGCCAAAACCAAAGCTG
Source organism: Gadus morhua (assembly GCF_902167405.1). Taxonomy (NCBI): domain Eukaryota; kingdom Metazoa; phylum Chordata; class Actinopteri; order Gadiformes; family Gadidae; genus Gadus; species Gadus morhua. The sequence goes on from NC_044066.1 coordinate 7,327, forward strand.
GGGTGGTACTACTGGACCTGACTGCTGCTTACGACACTGTCTGGCACCGCGGACTCCACCTGAAGCTGCTGAGAACAATCCCGGACCGTCATATGGTCAACTTCATCATGGAGATGCTGTCAAACCGCAGCTTCATTCTCCAGACCAGTGACGGCCAGCGCAGCAGGCTCAGGA
>NC_044066.1:15000-20000 GCF_902167405.1 Gadus morhua
CTGTGATACTCAATCATGTATGAAAAGGCAGGTGAGAATACTGGTTGTGAATCCCCTGGATCGCCCTCTAGTGGACGGGTGTTAGGAGAGAGTGAAGGGAGTGTCTGACGCTGCATCTCTAGATCCGTGTTGTAGACGTTCACTCCTCTCCTCCTGGTTTCTTCAGGTTCAGTGATGCTCACGGAGGAGGAGGAGGAGGCCCCCAGCATCACAGAGTTCCACTCCTCTACCCACGTGTTGCCCGTGGGCCAAACGGCCCGCTACACCTGCCAGGCCGGCGGCACGCCGGAGCCCACAGTAGAGTGGCTCCACAACGGCAGGCCCCTGGAGAGGGACGGCACAGACGACCAATCAGAGGCCTGGGTGGAGAGGGGCTTCCTCTTCGTCAGAGGTGGGAGGTACGGCGTGAACACGGTCTGCTGCATGGCGAGCAACAGTGCTGGCACGGCCAATCACAGCGCTGAGCTGCTTGTCTTTGGTAAGTCCTGGATCCAAGGAGAGATGTTTGTTGTTGATGTAGCAATAGTGTAACTATCATCACATGACCCCCCCCCCCCCACACACACACATGTCATGTTCAGGAGAACAGTACTAGTGATGAATGAGTGTATTCATAACACTGTTGTTGATGTTTTCATAACATTGTTGTTGATGTGTTCATAACGTTATTGTTGAGGTGTGTGTATCTATGTATGTGTACATATGTATATGTATGTATGTGTTCATATCTATGTATATGTACACAGAGCGCAGGAGAACAGTACTAGTGATGATGATGATGATGAGGATGAAGAGCGGTTCAGCAGCTCATCATGTCTGGATCTCCCTCAGATGCCTGTGACCTCACACTGGACCCCAACACGGCCCACAGACGACTCTCTCTGTCTGAGGACAACAGGAAGGTGACGTGGGTTGGAGTGTACCAGTCGTATCCGGATCACCCAGACAGATTTGACTCCCGGTCCCAGGTGTTGGGTAGAGAGGCTCTGACTGGCCGCTGTTACTGGGAGGTAGAGTGGGAAGGAGAGGTTCAGATAGGAGTGACCTACAGAGGAATCACAAGGAGAGGACGGGGTTATGACAGCCTGCTTGGAGGGAACAACAAGTCCTGGGATCTTCTTTGTTATGATGGTCGTTACTCTGCCCGGTACAACGATATAGAGACAGCCCTCCCTCTCCGCCCCGCTGGCTCCACCAGAGTAGGAGTGTATCTGGACCGGCCTGCTGGCTCTCTGTCCTTCTACAGAGTGTCCCCAGGTGGAGGAGGGTCCTCAGACACACTGACACACCTCCACACCTTCTGGTCCTCCTTCACCCAGGAGGACCTCCTCCCGGGGGTGAGGGTAGAGTGGGGGGGGGGGTCCTCAGCCTCTCTGTGTCGGTTGTAGAAAACAAAAGGACCTCCTCCGGGGCTCTGGGCTCTGGCATCAGCGGTATTTACGTGGCCCCTGCGTAAATACACACACACACACACACACACACACACAAACACACACACACAAGAAGGGTGCTGAGGGGGGTCGGCGGGGCCGCTCCCTCTCTGTGTCCCCCTCTCTCTCTCTCTCTCTCTCTCTCTCTCTCTCTCTCTCTCTCTCTCTCTCTCTCTGTGTCTCTCTCTCTCTCTCTCTCTCTCTCTCTCTCTCTCTCTCTCTCTGTCTCTCTCTCTCTCCCCCTCTCTCTCTCTCTCCCCCTCTCTCTCTCTCTCCCCCTCTCTCTCTCTCTCTCTCTCTCTCTCTCTCTCCCCCTCTCTCTCTCTCTCTCTCCCTCTCTTCTTTGAAGTATAGCATGATAAACCATGAAAAGGCTTTTAAGATCTCTCTTGAATTGTACATAAACTACCTATTGATGGTCAATGTTTGTATAATATCAGACGGCACCAATTTTGGTCTTAAGGGCTCTGATATCATTTTTATCATAATCCTGATTTACAACCTAATTTAAAGCAGATTTAATATTTATTCATAATAACCAAGAGGTTTATGGCATAGTGTTGCATGTTGTGGATTACTTAAGACTGAATTTTGATTTTTCGGAACCAAACGGCCGCAGAACATGTTCAGTTATTAAAGATACGTGCTCACCTGTTGATGATTTGTAAAGTCTGCTGCTTCTATTGTTTTAGTCCTTTGTTTTAGTGTTTATTGTGCACATGTAAGGGACTATTTTTCTGTCTTATTTGTTAATGAAGCATAATTGTAATAAACAACTCAGTGGATCCAACTGAATGTTCTCGTGTGTTCAGCCGATGATTTTTGTTTTATTATTGAATAATGCTTCCATAAGTGCTGTCGAGTGTTGGCACCGCACTCGCGGTGATTTATAGGAACGATCGCGTACGACCCACACACACCGCTCCGCAGGGGTGTGTTTTGTGAGTCTGGGTGTCACACGTACGCTCCCCGGGACCAACCCAGGTCGAGCCCGCTTGTTTCCGTGAATCGTCGGTTTCACGGAGGCGCTCGGTCCGGCTCGGCTCAGTCTTAATCCGGTCCGACCCAGGTCACTCTGTTAAATCCCTTCACAACAGTTTACTTTTAATACGAATTCAGACCCGTCCGTTTAGCGGGACCAAAGTCACTCGAAATAATGATAGTTAATACGAAATGAAGATGTATCTTTTTGCCTTGTCACCCCCCATACACGTCAGTCACAATCAACCATTGCTTGTACAATGCGGCACTTACCGTGAGGGGATCAGCTGGGAGTGCGCGTCGTTCGGCTTTGCCTGTGTCGAGGAGTCGACAGGGAAAAGGACTCGAACGATTGAGTTTACCTACTACAAATGTAGTCAGATAGATTTATTCTTAGGTCCAATAAACACAATCACTTTTACAACTGAGTATAGATTTGAAAAGAAAAGACAGTAAAAGAAGAAGAATATAGATGAAGAATGGCCTATTAAAAATACCAACGAGCCTGAGGTTGGCTTTCTAAGTCTAAGTACCAAACGTTCTCCCGGGTGGGGCCCAGGGTTGGGTTTCTAAAACTAAGTTTTTTAACAACGTTTCCCAAGTGGAGCCCAGGTTTTAACGTTGACGCAACTCTCGTGCCCCAGTACATCGCACGACCCCGAGAGTTGCCTTTGTTGAGTTAATCACGCTTGAGACTAAGCTAGTGCTAAAGAGGATTCCTATCAAAAGTACCAACGTTCTCCCAAGAGGCCCTTGAGGTTGGATCCCTAAGTACCAACGCGCTCCCGGGTGGGGCCCGAGGTTGGGTTTCTAAAACTGAGTCACCAACGTTCTCCCAGGCGAAACACTTGAGGTTGGATTTCTAAATCTAAACTAAAAAGAAAATAGAGTCTGAACCGAGCGCTACGGTGCCAGAGTCCCTAAGATGAAAATCTATTGCTATGAAGGCCACAGTTTTTTGGAAGCAGAAGAGCAGGGCAGAGCAGAGCACACGACACCAACCAACAGCAGAGAACCAAAAAGACCAAGTAACGACTGAGCTTTCTCTGCAGATTTCCCTGCTTTACTCTCCTGATAACAAAAGATCCTTTGATAAACGTTCCAGAGTTTCCCTTATTTTGCCCGAGGGGCAACACAAGAAGCTTGAAGTTGTGCACATGCTATCACGCGCCGAGTGTTCATACATCATGGGGTCTAAAGGGACACATGTTCTTTGTATTCCTCCAATGTTTCTCAACAAGGAGATATGTTTAATCATTCAATTTACTACATAAAAAGGGTATATAATGTAACCAGTTGGCTCATTTTAAGGCACACAATTTTAACACATAAGAATATCTAAAGTAAGCAATTTACTTTCTCATTAGATATAAGAGGTACACAAGAAGTTATAAAGAAACCAATTTTCTTTATCATAAGATATATGTAAGCACACAAAAAGTTATAAGGTAACCAATTTACCTTATCTTAGGATATATGTAAGCACACAAGAAGTTATAAGGTAACCAATTTACCTTATCGTAAGATATATGTAAGCACACAAGAAATTATATGGTGGCCTTGTTGACAGCATGGTGTCACAGCATGATTCTGGAGTGATTCTGGAACGGCTAGGTGCATCAATACAGTGAGTCCTATCGGGACACACGTCAGTGCCTTAAGAATAATAATATATTAATCAGAAATTATAAATAGAACATTAAATGTTATTGTATTACTCACTCTATTTAGGCCCACGTTGTATTATATGCACAGACAGACGGCCGGACAATCTCTCTCTGTCTCTCTTTCTCTCTCCCCGTCTCTCTCTGTCTCTCTCTCCCCGTCTCCCCCTCCTCCCCCGTCTCCCTCCCTCCCCCGGTCTCCCTCGTGATTCAATGAATAATTCACATAATAGACTTTAAAGATAATGTCTCTTTTATTTAAAACATGTCTTTCATTAACATATTAAGATCAAATAACATTTCCATCTCACTCTAGATCAGGGATGCCAGGGTGACGGCCCGCGGGCCGTATCCGGCCCGACTGTATGTCACATCCGGCCCGCGGGTGATAAGGGGAGAATATATGTATTTTTTTAATTTTTATAAAAATAAAAAAAAAATAAAAAAATTTATTTTTTTGGGAATCCGTCAGTTGGTATGTTACTGCTGCTGGTCTGTTACGATTCAATAACTTTTCATCCCCCATTCTTCATTCCATTTCGAAACGTGTTTAGAAAACACGCTTGTTTCATTAAAATTGATTAATTTATTAAGGCCGCCACCAGGGGGCGCCCCCAACACTTTTGCCGCCCCCAACGCATTTGCCGCCCAAGGCGATCGCCTAGTTCACCTATGTAAGCCTTCAATAAATATAATACAATTTATTAACAGTTTACACTTGTGTTATTTATCATTTATAAATGTAGGCTACTTGCATGGATAGGAAAATGTTACGTTTTTAGACGGGAGCTGTCTCCTGCTTTAGGCTATGTAATTGTAGGCCTCATTGTGAGGCTATTTTGGGGCCAATGCAATTTATTTTCGATCGGTAGGCCTTCAAGCATAATTTAAAATAGCCTACCTATCCATGTGTTGAGTCAGTCTT
>NC_044066.1:975000-980000 GCF_902167405.1 Gadus morhua
AACATCACCTCTCAAATCTTCACCTTCTCCTCCTCCTCCTATTAGATCGTCAACCCTCTTCCCTGCTCCTTGTCCAGATAACTTCACCTCTAGCTATTCCTGTCCATTCCTCCCTCGGTTTCTCGACACCCTGAAATCCACCTGATTTTCATTTTCCCGTTTACCCCTATCAATGTCCCTTCAATCTTTCTCCCCATCGATCTGTCTCTCGTTTTTTCCACTCTCTGGCCCCTATTTCAATCCCTCGCTCCTTCCTCCTCCCTCTTTCTCCCTTCCTACACCGCTCTCACTCCCCTCACCTCTTCACCTCTACATCTTCCCCTCCTCTACACCACACTTCCCCTCCCTTTGATGGCTCTCTCTCAAATCACCTCTGGCTTCTCTTTCTACAGCTAAACTCCCTCCCCTCACTGGTTCTCAGATCCTCTCTTCCTCCATCCCCCGGCACATTCCTCACCTGACCTCCCCAGCGCTGTGCTGTTCCATCCCTTCGTCCATCAGACGCCTTCCCACAGTGAACCTGAGGAGCAGGTCGGGATTAGATATCTTCTTCTAGGATGTCCAAAGGCAGACTGAGAGTCACACACTATAATCAGTACTCTTTCCTGTGCCCCTCCCCTATCTCTGATCGACCCTTCCTCGGACCCCTTCCCAGAATCCTCTCCACCTCCAGGTGGCGATGCGGTCGGTGGAGGCGGCCCCTGCCCGGCTCCTGTACGCCCTGCTGATGAGGAATGGCTGGTGGGACCTTAGCGTCCTGCTCTGCCAGGAGGTGGACGTCTCCCAGTTCCTCCACCTTGTGAAGAACAACACACACTTCCATCTGGGGGCCTTCGTCAACCTCACCAACACACCTACATCCTCGTCCTCCTCTTCCTCCTCATCCCCATCCTCTTCGCCACCGTCGTCCTCGTGGTCGGGCGCAGGAGTCCCAGCGGCGGGCGGAGAGGTGCGGGCGGAGACCTCGTCTTCGCTGTCGTCCGGGCCTTCTTCGTCTTTCCCCTCTTTCTTCTCGGGAGCCTCATCTTCCTCGCCGTCCTCGCCGTCCAAGTGGGACCAGCAGCAGGGTGTGATGCGCCGCCTGGAGGCTCTGAGGGACCCCCTCTCCGCCTCCTCGACGGTCGCCGTGGTGACCTTTGGCTGCGAGATGCGGGAGGTGCGGCGGCTCTGGACGCTCGCCACCCGGATGATGCTGCCGGACTTCCACTGGGTGCTGGGGGACAGCCAGAACGTGGCCGAGCTGCGGACTGAGGGGCTGCCACTGGGCCTGCTGGCCCACGGGGGGATGGGTTCCCCCTCGCTGGACCACTACGTCCAGGACGCCCTGGAGTTGGTTGCCCGCGCCGTGGGGAGCGCCGCCCTGGAGAACCCCGCAATGGCCCTCATCCCCGGGACCACCAACTGTATGGACCTCCAGGGGAGGAACGGCAGCTCTGGAGCGTACCTGGCCAGGTGAGACGGCCACTCCCACACACACCTGTCTGGAGGCGCTGAGGCGCCAGCTCTCCTTTCTTCTATTTTTCCTCCAATCAAAGGCGTAGAGCTACACATTACTCACACACAATGCTACGGGCACCAATAGATGCACTCGGTTGCAGACACGTATATGTGCAAGCGCCCGTCCAGCGCTCTAATGGTACGGTATGTGCTGAAAGCGTCATTTGATGGATGGCATTAGGCTGCATGAGGCAGTGAAGCCCAGCTGGGTGCTTTGCATTCGTCCAGGGCACAGCCCGTGAACGATGATGGAGTGCAATCACACACCACTGGGTTACAATTAGACTTTGGCCTCCCCTGCCATGATCGTCTTATAATCCCCCAATCAGCCACATAGATAGCAACAACTTGCATTACAAGGCTTGTTAAGACAGCAAGAACATTCTTTGCTATAGATGGTATTTCCCATGCAGAGTGTATAAAGACGAGAAATAGAAATCATCCCCAGTAACATACTGTGAAAACATATACATTTGATATTTATGGGTAGACCGCAGAAACAGGGTTTGAACCGAGAACACGGAGTATGATGTGGGGGAAGAGAAGAGTCTTATCCTGATGGGACCCCATAGTCTGGGAGCGTTGAGGCTGTTCTGCTGAGGACTTCTCGAGCAGCATTCAGAGCAGGAGGCTGTATCCTTCAGGAGTGGGGAGTGGACATTTTCATCTGGGAAAATTCATCTGAACTCCATAGCTGCTATGCAATTGCTCAGCGGTAAGATATTTTAATAGAACTCGCTGCGATGGAGTTCTTAAGATCGTCGTACGATCTAAACACAAATAACAGAACATCTGGTGAGCTGGTATTTGGGTTAGCCTGACTGTGGAAACCGTCAGGAAACAAATTGATGTCTATTCTATCATATGGGTCCAGAAAACTAAATAAAAGGCCACTGCTACTACAGACCTCTAAAGCAGTATCAACATATTTCCATGTTGGACCATGAATGCGCGTGGTGTGGTGTGCTGATATATTATTTGTATTACCTTAATTTTATTTGCACATAATGTGCTGAAACAATAATTTTATTTTAAACTCTTTATTTATTTTTAATACACAACTAACTTGGACTTTAGACAAACATACATTAGTTGAATACCAAGGTGCTTTTTGTATTTATGAGTAACGATTAGAGCTCTAATTCAGGCCATGTAGAGGGGGGTAACTAAAGGAAAGGCTTTCAGTGTTTAGTGAGGATACCTTTGGAGATGAGGTATGATAGAATAATGGCGACAATGACATTTACCTTAAATTATATAATTAAAGGAACGGCAACACACAGTTAATGTAATTAGTGTTAGAAAAATCGGAGACGTATTCCTTTAAGAGAGTTTGGTATAATTAATATATTGTGCATAATATATAGTTATATTTTTCATTGGAGCCGTCATCTAGCTCGGTTTGGGTGGCGGTTCTTCCGACCTTGATTCTGAGAATGGCCGTCCCCTTGTGGGCATTTAAACGTCATTTATGCAATCTTCTGCGTCTTTTTGATGATGATGATGAAAGCTTGCATCTTTACCTTGCATGGAAGGGCACCTGTTTCTTTGGTCAAGCAAGTCTTTTATTGAGGGGTGGGGTGGATGACATCATCTGACCTCGCTGATGATGGCTTCAGCCTTTGTGTGCATCTGCATATGTTTGGCTTTGATTCTGCTCTGGCCGTCTGTTGGCACCTGCAGTTATTCCCTATCCTCCCAGTCTAAGAGTTGTGGAAGTTAGTTATGTTCACCCTCTGATTTCACTCTGGCTAGTTGTGTACTGTGAATAAACTTGGGCGCATATAATAGTCACTAACAAAGTGTGGCAGTCACTGTCTGCAAATTGAACACTGTACCTTGTATTAAACATATTTACATTTGACCAAACTGCAAGTCAGCTGCCCTTAATGCAGCCTGAACAGAGTGACACTGATACGTAATTAATGGATTTGACAGGTTTATACAAATATTGGGCATTGAACAGGCTGTAGGGTGCGGGTGTGGTGGTGGAGGGGGTGGTGGTGGTGGTGGTGGTGGTATAGTGGTGGTGGTATAGTGGTGGTGATGGTATAGTGGTGGGGGTGGTGGTGGTATAATGGTGGTGGTATAGTGGTGGTGGTATAGTGGTGGTATAGTGGTGGTGGTATAGTGGTGGTGGTGGTATAGTGGTGGGGGTGGTGGTGGTGATTGGAGGTGGTGGTGGTGGTGGTATAGTGGTGGTTGTGGTAGTGGTATAGTGGTGGTGGTGGTATATTGGTGGTGGTGGTGGTGGTGGTGGTGGTGGTGGTGGTGGTGGTATAGTGGTGGTGGTGGTATAGTGGTGCTGGTGGTATAGTGGTTGGGGTGGTGGTGGTGGTGGTATAGTGGTGGTGGTGGTGGTATAGTGGTGGTGGTATAGTGGTGGGGGTGGTGGTGGGGGTGGTGGTGGTATAGTGGTGGTTATGGTATAGTGGTGGTGGTGGTATAGTGGTGGTGGTGGTATAGTGGTGGTGGTGGTATAGTGGTGGGGGTGGTGGTGGTGGTGGTTATGATATAGTGGTGGGGGTGGTGGTGGTATAGTGGTGGTGGTATAGTGGTGGTGGTATAATGGTGGTGGTGGTGGTATAGTGGTGGGGATGGTGGTGGTGGTGATTGGAGGTGGTGGTGGTGGTGATTGGAGGTGGTGGTGGTGGTGGTGGTATAGTGGTGGTTGTGGTAGTGGTATAGTGGTGGTGGTGGTATAGTGGTGGTGGTGGTGGTGGTATAGTGGTGGGGGTGGTATAGTGGTGGTGGGGGTGGTGGTGGTATAGTGCTGGTGGTGGTGGTATGGTGGTGGTATAGTTGTGGTGTAGGTGGTATAGTGGTGGTGTAGGTGGTAAAGTGGTGGTGGTGGTGGTGGTATAGTGGTGGGGGTGGTGATGGTGGTGGTATAGTGGTGGTGGTGGTATAGTGGTGGGGGTGGTGGTGGTGGTGGTGGTGGTATAGTGGTGGTTATGGTATAGCGGCGGGGATGGTGGTGGTGGTGATTGGAGGTGGTGGTGGTGGTGGTGTAGTGGTGGTGGTGGTATAGTGCTGGTGGTGGTGGTATAGTGGCGGTGGTGGTGGTTTAGTGGTGGTGGTGGAGGTGGTATAGTGGTGGTGGTGGTATCGTGGTGGTGGTGGTAGTATAGTGGTGGTGGTGGTATAGTGGTGGTGGTGGTATAGTGGCGGTGGTGGTGGTTTAGTGGTGGTGGTGGAGGTGGTATAGTGGTGGTGGTGGTATAGTGACGGTGGTGTTTGTGGTATAGTGGTGGTGGTTGTATAGTGGTGGTGGTATAGTGGTGGTGGTGGTATAGTGGTGGTGGTGGTATAGTGGTGGTGGTAGTGGTGGTATAGTGGTGGTGGTGGTATAGTGGTGGTGGTGGTATAGTGGTGGTGGTGGTATAGTGGTGGTGGTATAGTGGTGGTGGTGGTGGTATAGTGGTGGTGGTGGTATAGTGGTGGTGGTGGTGGTATAGTGGTGGTGGTGGTATAGTGGTGGTGGTGGTGGTGGTATAGTGGTG
>NC_044066.1:1342500-1347500 GCF_902167405.1 Gadus morhua
AAGACTATTTCCTTCTGGATTCCCGCGCTGTGTCTCCTGCTACTGTGCGTCTCTCTCTAGCTCTCCCTCCTCCCCCCCTCTCTCTCTCTCTCTCTCTCTCTCTTTCTTTACCTCTTTCTCTCCGCTTGGATTACTGGGAAGGAAGACCTGATCTGGATAGACCCCTTGCTTCTACCCTTTCTTCTCCCACTCCCTCTTCCTTCTCCCTCCTCTCACTTTCTATATCTCCCCCTTTCCTTCTGCTGCTGTGTTGAGGTGCTGATCTGTCTCCCCCCCCCTCTCCTATCCTCCTCACCTCCTGCTCTCCTCTTCTCCTCCAGAATGTCCTCCATGGATAACAAGCTCCACAAGGAGAGGCTCCAAGCCTTGGCGGTAAGTGGAAGTCCCTACTTCTTATTCTTCTACTTTCCATGGCTTTTCATCTCAAACCGTTTGGTCTGTTGGTTATCCAATTGTAAGTTTAGTTCAGCCTGTTTGTTCACTCACTTGTTTACCCGGCTGTTTATCTATCGGTCTGTCTATCTTGTCTGTCTTGTCAACAGAAATGTCTCTCTCTCTCTCTCTCTCTCTCTCTCTCTCTCTCTCTCTCTCTCTCTCTCTCTCTCTCTCTCTCTCTCTCTCTCTCTCTCTCTCTCTCTCTCTCTCTCTCTCTCTGTCTCTCTCTGTGTTGTGTTCCCGGTTGCGTGTGTGGAGGTTGGGGGATGGAGACTGGAGTGTCATAAATATTTGGCCTGTTAAGCCCTTTGAGACTGTAATGGTGATAAGGGCTATACAAATATAATTTAATTGAATTGAATTGAAAGTTGGTGGGAAGTCAGATGTTTTCTTTCCAGATGTGTGTAAGAAGGTCTTGAGTCATGTAGTGTTGGTGGTTTTCCCAGAGCCACGCACCAGGTCTGGTCTGGGGGTCGTGGATCTGGGGCTCTTGGGTCTTAGGTCTGGGCGTCTGGGTTCTTGAGATCTGGGTCTGGAGGTCTGGGGTCTCAAGGTCTGGGGTCTGGGGGTCCTGGTTGTTGGTCTTGCTGATACTGGTTCAGATGTACAGACCAGAGAGCCCTAGCCTTGGACAACATTTGACGCCAGCAAGGAACCACACAGCATACCACACTCACACACACACACGCACACACGCACACACACACACACACACACACACACACACACACACACATACACACACATAGGTGGGGTAACAGCCGATGTAGCAACTATTTCAGCCACGTTGAACCATGGCATCCATGCTCACATGATCTGACTGAAGTCTCTCATTCACTCACTTGCTCTCTCTCTCTCATTCACTCTCTTGCTGTCTCTCTCTCACACTCGCCCGCACACTCTCTCACTAAAACTTGCAGACAAATGAATTGTGTGGGTTTTGATGAACCCCTAGAAAGGTTGGTCCGGTTATTCATGGAAATAACGATTAGGTTGGTGCATTGGTCTGGTTATTCAGACAAAAGGGGTTTCTGTGCATTCAGATGCGGACGTGGTAATATGGGTTTACTTCTGTTTGGCACCCGGAGGCCCCCATAGGACGTTCCACAGTGTGATGTTATCTGTGTTGATCTATGCAGGGCTTTGGTTCATAGTAGTGGAGGTGTCAACAGTTTAGCAACACATTAAAGCTGTGTGTCAAACAGAGGTAAACCATCTGAGTCTGCTGGCTCCGGCAGTACAGTCTGCATCATCTCAGCTGTGTGTGTGTGCGTGTGTTTGTGTGTGTTTTGGTTGATATCCAACAAGGGAGAGCAGTCCATACAATCATAAACACACACACGCACGCACGCACGCACGCACACACACACACACACACACACACACACACACACACACACACACACACACACACACACACACACACACACACACACACACACACACACACACACACACACACACACACACAATCATAAGGCAGGCAGTAATGGCTTGGCCTCAGCAGTTAAATACCGAGTGGTTTCTATTACAGGCTCAATACTGGGACATTATGGTGCAGCAGAACTCACAACCTAGCTGTGAGACAAGCAGTAGATAAATAAATACATTAGACCTACTGCTCACTGAACTTAGGGACTACAAACTCATTAGACAGGCTGGTCATCTTTCTCATATACACATTTCCCATGTTTACCTGGCTTGTTTTAGGGTTTCTGTGTGTGTGCGTGTGTTTGTGTGTGCATTTGTGTGTGTGTGTGTGTCTGTGTTGGAGGTGTGTAGGTGTATCTGTGTGTGTGTATATGTTTATGTGAGTGTGTGAACCGATTCAGTCTGAGAGTGTAATCAATATTTCATTCTTATGGGGACTGGCCGGTATCGCTGTAAGTGTCTGACTTCATCAATATTTATCAGCTCTTTGTGTCGACCTGCAGAGCTTCCTCTGTCACCTCATCCACCGCTCAGCAGGCTACTGTTGATTGCGCTACTGCCTGCTATTGCTAATGGCAAGGTAAGCTAGGCTACTGCTGCTATCGCTACTGAATAGGCTACTGCTGCTATCGCTACTGACTAGGCTAGTTAGACAACTGCCTCTATCCCTGCTGGCTATGCTAGCTAGGCTATTGCTGATATTACTACTGAGTAGGCTAGTTACGCACCTGCTTATATGCCTATTTGCTATGCTAGCAAGGCTATTGCTACTATCACTACCAGCTAATCTTGCGAAAGAACTACTGTTATCGCAACTGGTTGGGCTAGCCAGGTTACTCCTGATACAATATCCTAGAAACATCGCTATGCTAACAAGTGCTGTTTCGAAATAGTAACAGTTTAATTCATGCTCTGGGCTACAGGGCTGCCATCTAGCAGTAGCTAGGCTTTTGTCATGGCAATGGTACTATACTGGGGGAGCGTGTCTATGTTCCCCGAGTCCTATGTTCCCCGGTCCTATGTTCCCCAGGTCCCTTTTTTTTTTAAAAGGGTCCTATGTTCCCCGCTTTTTCCCAAAAAGGGTCCTATGTTCCCCGATATGTATGTGACCGGGGAACATAGGACCCTTTTTCAAAAAAGGGGTCCTTTGTTCCCCGAGAGGGGAACATAGGACCAGGGAAACATAGGACCCTTTTTAAAAAAAAGGGTCCTATGTTCCCCGGTCTGTTACTTTTTCCACCATTACTGCCAAATTCCGGCCGAGATAACCACCATTGCATGTCTTTACCTTTTGTGGAAGAGGGAGAGACTTCGGAGAGCCCGACGCAGTCTATTCATAATATTTTAATGACCACGGAAGAGGCAGAGAATGAAGTAGGCCTATTGATTAGACAGCGATTTATTAGATACCACCGCTAATAAACCGTTGGAAAACACAAGACCGGTAACCATAGCAACGCCGGTAAACAAAGCCCGAGAAGCCAAATCCCTACGAGAGCTCCCCGCGCTACGGCAATCAGGAGGCGCACACAGCTTTTGGCCGTGATATATATATATACAATTATATTATATTATATACTATTATATATAGAGCTCCGGGAGTCGCAAACGGCAACAATCACTTTCTCCTCCATGCTAAGGTTCATCCCGGACTGCACTGCACTGAGTTGGCCGGTTGAACGCTGATTGGCTGTTACGTAACACATGTCAATCGGTGGCCACGCTGTTGAACGCTGATTGGCTGTCATCACGCGAATGTCGTGTCAAAGTTTAAATATTTTTAAAGATTGATAGATTGCGGGGAACATACCCCGCAACAGTGGGGAGCATAGGACCCTTTTTCAGAAAAAGGGTCCTATGCTCCCCTGTATGTATTGCTACAGGGGAACATAGGACCCTTTTATGGGAAAAACAGGGAACATAGGACTTAAAAAAAAAAAAGGGTCCTAAGGGTCCTATGTTCCCCGAGGGGGGAACATAGGACCCGGGGAACATAGGGACTAGCTACAGCTAGACTACTGTTTTGGTAACATTGTTCTAATTGCTAGCACTGGATTACTTGGGATGAAAACATCTTAATGTTAAATACAGTAAGCAAAAGGCTCTCACAGGAACCTGTTCTATTCCTCAGGTCCTACTGAGCCAGGGTGCTCAGCAGCACTTACCCTGAGTGACTCCCCCCATGCTCCATGTGTTAAACCAGTTGACCCTGGTCTGGGAGGGCTGAGCTACTGGAGAACTGGGAGAGGGATTAGACAGCAGACAGCTGCCATCTCGGCGTCTACATCCTCCTGTTACTGTTACCATTTAGTTATATAGCAGATACTGTTATAAAAAGTGAATTACAGAGATTTAAAATACATATCAATAAGAACAGGTAGGAATCAGGACATATAAGAATATCTACAGGTTGGGCTGCGGAAATCAAACCCAGTGCCATTTAGCTGGAAGCATAACACCCTAACCTGGATCTGATTAACATGTTACATACTGCATGAGGGGGAGAGAGGGTTAACATGGTATGTACTGCAGGAGGGGGAGAGAGGGCTAACATGTTCAAGAATGCAGGAGGGGAGAGAGAGTTAACATGTTATGTACTGCAGAAGGTGGGAGAGGATTAACATGATATATACTGCAAGACGTGGAGAGAGGGTTAACATGATATATAGTGCAGTGTGGAGAGAGGGTTAACATTTGATATAGTGCAGTGTGTGGAAAGAGGGTTAACATGTTATATACTGCAACATGTGGAGAGAGGGTTAACAGGTTATATACTACAGTGTGTGGAGTGAGGGTTAACATTTTATATACTGCAGCACATGGAGAGAGGGTTAACATGTTCTGTACTGCAGGAGGGGAGAGAGGTTTAACATGATATAGACTGCAGTGTGTAAAGAGAGATGGGTAACATGTAATATACTGCAACATGCAGAGAGAGTGTTAACATCTTATATACCACAAGACGTGGTGAAAGGGTTAACATGTTATATACCACAGGAGGGGGAAAGAGAGTTAACATTGTATATACTGCAGCATGTGGAGAGAGGGTTAATATGTTATATACTGCAGGAGGGGTAGAGAGGGTTAACTTGATATAGACTGCAGCATACCGAGAGAGGGTTTACATGTTATAT
>NC_044066.1:1352500-1357500 GCF_902167405.1 Gadus morhua
CGTTTTTTTAATCTTTGTCTGGTGGCTTGTTACGTCACTCTGAGAGACGCGCATGGACAGATTTTATAGTGACACAGTCTATAACCTATTCTTGAAAGCAAAACACCAAACACCGAGGCAGGGTTTTTTGAAACAATTAATTAAATATGTGTGAGAGGTCATTCCTCCTCCTGAGTGTGCTTCCTATTTATGTCTAGTGTACACCCCTACTGTCCACAAGCACCCCCCCCCCTCCCCATATGGATATGGAGAATTGTTGCCACGTCCCAGTGGTGGTGGTGTCATACATATGAAAGAGGGCATTCAAATATACTACAATGATCAATTAGGAGGCCGAAGCCCTAAAGGAAGTGATGCAATAGGTGACTCAGTCGAGGACATGGGGTCTCTTTCAAATCAAAGGGGGTCTCAAAGGACGCATACGATGATCAACTTGTCGCTCCAGCCCTACAGGAAATGACTCAGCAAGTGCTCCATCTCGTTACACCTTACCAGACCTACACCCTAGCCAGCCAACATGCATATCTGAGAATCAGGCCTCTCTTTAATAATGACATAAAACTATGAGAGAAATGCACATTAACTTTTTGCTATCTCACAAGCGGCGTGGTGCCTGCTCCTTTTGACCTTTTGACCCCAGACATCAAAAACTTTGGCAACAGGCCAGCTCTGTCGCGACGTGAGAAAAAAATAAACCCGAAGAAAAACCTGAAAGTCGATGATTCAAATCAACAATCGTACTTAGAAGTAACCTAACTAAATCAATTTTCAACCATTTATCTTCGTGCAAACCATTTAACAAATTTACACACTTGTATCTTCAATAATATCGAAACAGAATTTCGTTATCACATACAATTTCTTCAGAATCACAGTTTTAGTTTCATTACCGCTTCGTTTTCAGCTGTTTTCACTGAAGACGTCAGCCCATTCTGATACACCTACTTCTAGACATCGTAACTCATTAATTTTTCAACCGTTTACCATCGTTCAAACCATTGAACAAATCTACACACTTGTATCTTCAATACGATCCAAATGGAATTTTGATAGCATTTATACTTTTTTCAGAATCACAGTTTTAGTTTCAAACCGGCATCGTTTTCAGTTGCTTATAATAATTTAGGTCACCATAGCAACGCCGGTAAACAAACCCCGCCGAATAGTCGAATCTCTGGACTGAAAAAGCAGATCTGATTCGGCTCTGAAAATTCAGAGTCGGGGACCCTGAATGAATCTGTGTAAACTGGCAGTTTACACAGATTAAGATGTTCAAATGTATTTAAAAAAGGTTAAGCTAAAACATGCTTAGATAAAGTTGTTAAATTGTGTTAAGAAATGTGTTTAAAAACGCACAAAGAAGTTGTAATGTTTCAGAAATATGTTTAAAATGTTTAAAAAATATGTTTCAAATGTTTAAAAAATATGTTTCAAATGTTTTAAAATTATAATCAGAGATGTTTAAAATGTGTAAAATAATTAAGATAGCTTTCAAAACACAGGTCTTTAGAACTTTTTTTTTGGGGGGGGGGGGGGGGCTCAGCTGAATTATTTTCTCTGAGGGGGGGCTCACTCTCTCACACTTTGAAAACCCCTGCCTTAAGCCACAAATGTACACCTCCATCCCACAAAAAAATAGGGACTAAAAACTAACCTCTGTCTTATGTACATTTACTCTACTGTTGGAGGTCACGCCCCTTTTCCCACCTTTTCGAGATAGCTAGAGATGCCAAAATGTATACACACATTTCCCGGGGTCCCGAGAACGACATATCCGAGATTTGGACCCCTTATGGAAAAAAAGTTTTCCCAAATGGACTGTTATTTGGACAAAGCCTCTCAGAAGTGTTGCCTGCAAGACCTAGTGTTGTCCAGGAGTTGTCCAAGGAGTTTTCCAAGGAGTTGTCCAGGAGGCGGCGGAGAACCGACCGGACGTGGGTGACGTGCTCCTCAAGATTGCGGGAAAAAATCAGGATGTCATCCAGTTCCACAAAGACAAACTTATTTAAAATGTCCTGCAGCAGGTCGTTGACCAGCGCTTGAAAGACTGCCGGGGCGTGGGTCAAGCCGAAGGGCATCACGAGATACTCATAATGGCCCGTTGGTGTGTTGAAGGCCGTCTTCCATTCGTCTCCGTCTTGGATGCGGACCAGATGGCATTTCTTAGGTCAAGCTTGGTGAAGACCGTTGCCCCCTGGAGCAGCTCAAAGGCAGTGATCCGGGGATATTCCCAAAAGACCCGGGGCTATAGCCTCGAATGCCCAGGTCTAACGACGCGCCTGCCAAAAGCACCTCGTTAACACGCACACACAATGACATAGGGAGAGGCTTTTATGATTTGTATGAAATCTATCTGTTTATTTCAACCACTGCGCAATCAACATTCAACATCAAAATTATTTCAACGTGGGCTTAGGCAGATAGGCCTACATGTTCAAAATCTATTAACATATTCTCCATCCATTAAAAGATAAAGATCAGTTAAAGGTTGGGTATGGAATTCTCTTTTTTGGCCATTTTTGCAAAATTACTTGAAATCCTTATCATAACCCACTTACAGCCACTGAGTTAGAAGTACTGACATGAAAATTAAACAAGTCAATCATCTGTGGAACGGGCAGGGCTCGAAAAACTCCAGCCAATGATTTCCAGACCCACCGAGTGGCATTGGACAGTAAGTACGTCAATCAAACGGTCGTACTGCACTCCAACTCCCCGCGCGACCCCTTCGTGCACGTACTCAAAGCTCGTGACCCAGAGCAAGCTTCTGTTTGTTGTTATCCTGCGGTAGCTACTGGAGCTAGCTAACTAGCTAATGCATCTGTTCGCTCGTGCATGATTGCGCGTCCATGTACTTGGAATGGGTGGAGTCAGAGTCAGCGTTGAAGGAGAGGGGGTAGGACCATTTGAGTTGTGTGTTTTCAAAATCTGCTATCGTTTCGCAAATCCCATACCCAAACTTTAAGTAATTAATTAGACTGAAATATACCAGCCAGCACATACACATTTGACTAGCAGCTTGTTCTAGCTCCCGCCTAGCAATAACGTCAATGATTGAGCTCTGGCTAACAGTTTTTCTCAGTCAATTCAACTGCACGACTCTTTGATGCCTGACTTCGGAATAAATCCGTTATTTTTGCGTGTTTAAGTTCAGAAGTGCCAAAGGTGTGGCTACACACAGCACTACAAAAGTCAAGATTGAAAAAGAAAAGAATATTTGTTGCACAGCTGGACGCTGTATCAAATCAGGAGCTGGCTGTTCTCAATTCACAACACGCATTCCATCAAAACTAGCCTACATCAGGCATTCTGACCAAAACTCATGAACTCCCCCCCACAATTATTTCAGAATTCAAGCAAAGCAAGAATGACCAAAAGTCACTTTGTGTCAACAAGAGACTGACTCCACCGACTATCAATGGCAAGTTAAAACAGCCGACCACTTGAGTGCAAAAAACACAAAAGACCTCGCCACAGCACCAGCAAATCTTAAGCAATAAATATCGCGTCTTACCTTTATTTATGTGGCAGTGGTCTGCAGATGTATCCCGTGGTGTAGCCTACCACATCCATTTAGTTCAACAGGTTATCGTTCTGATACTGTCCATGGTACTAGCAACCTCCTCTGGTGCTTCTTACCTATGTATTCAGGCTAAAATGACTTGATTGTCTGATGCCTCATCATCCCAGCCAAAGAGTATTGGTATTATTAGTAATGGCTACTTGCCAAATCGAAAAATAACTTCACACAGTGTGTCTTTTTCCAATGTATTTGTTATCATTCGTAGCGTTGATCAGCAGAGAAATAATTCGCCAAAGTCATTCGCCAAAAAGTCATTGACGTCGCTTAGCAAATGAATACGAATGTAGTCTACAGCATTGAGAAGAGTCGTGTAAAAAGTAATGGATAATGTATAGAATGCCGGTCATTATCGGGAAAATAAGCCCCGACAGGGCGAACAGGACACCGACGCGCAGCGAGGGTTATTACTTCCCACTAAAGTGGCTTAAATTCGACGATTCTATAGCCTACATTATCCCGCTTATTACACGGCTACGTGCCCAAACGAAAAGATGACTTCACATGGTGTGGCTTGTTGTTACAATTTATTTGTTACCAGCATTCGTAGTGTTGATCAGCAGAGAAATAGTCCGCCAAAGACGTTGACGTCGCTTAGCAACCGAAGACGCTGGGGTTCAAAAGTTACCGGACTATTTGAGGAGTGGTACCAAAGACTTCATTATAGGCAAAAAGTCCTTTGTTTTCCTTGACAGCGGTCAATTTATATCTAGCATTCACCTCGAAGTTGTGAAGAGCCAATGCAAGTGAACGGAGCGTTCCACGGCATTGAGAAGACCCGTGTAATAATCTATAATAATTAAACTAGATTGTGGTGGGTACAAACTGATTCTTGACGAGATCTGGTGGGGACGCGTCCCCGGCGTAATCGACGCCTATGACCTCACTAACCACCACCAGTGTGTAGCACCCACTTTGGTGATGCACGGCAGCCAATCTGCGCCAGAACGCTTACCACACACCAGCTTGAGGTGGAGAGTGAGGGAATTAATGAGTCAGACAATTATACTGGAGGATGATTAGGGGGCCAGATTGAATGAGCCTGGTTGGGCCAGGACAACGGGGAAACCCCTATTCTTTGTGATAAGTGCCCTGGGATCTTTTATGACCTCAGTGAGTCAGGACCTCGGTTTTACGTCTCCTCCGAAGGACGGCACCTTCCACAGCACAGTGTCCCCGTCACTGCACTGGGGCATCGGGATTGATGAGTGAAGGGGCCAGAGGGAAGAGTGCCACCTATAGGCAGGCCTGCATTAACTGCCATTGGGCCCTGGGGCTGAGAGTGTTCATAGGCCCCCTGAGAGGGGATCTTACAATGAAGATGTATAAATTATTTGACATTTTTCAGACATTGCCGTTGTCGACGGGGGCGACAAATCCTGACGGGGTGGGGGGGGTAGGCAACTGGCGGTGTCAACTG
>NC_044066.1:1362500-1375000 GCF_902167405.1 Gadus morhua
GTCTATTGTAGAGGTTATACTGTACATGTCTAGTTTTCTACTGTAGAGGTTCGACTGTACAGGTCTACTGTAGAGGTTCTACTGTACAGGTCTACTGTAGAGGTTGTACTGTACAGGTCTATGGTTCTACCATAGGTTCTACTGTACATGTCTAGTGTTCTACTGTAGAGGTTCTACTGTAGGGGTCTTGTTTTCTACTTTAGGTTCTACAGTAGAGGTCCGGCATTGTAGTGTAGAGGTTCTACTGTAGGGTTCTACTCTAGATGTCTGTATCGATGTGTCAGTGCAGCAGTAGAGGTCCACACCAGTGCTGTGTTCCGATATCCATATTTCCATGAGTACACTTCTATCCAAACTCACTAAAGTGTGCAGATTTTCAGATGTCAGAGTTGTTCAAAATTGAATACTCCGTGGTGCACCTACCAGAGATTACGATCGCGACTGCCGCCGCGGCTCTTCACCCGCCAAAAACATCCCGCTTTGAACAGTGAACCCTTTACGCCTAGCAGCTATGAAAAGCTACAAAATGACTCCATTTATGCAGGCTATGTGGATAATGCGCCGAAGTTGGCTCCGCCTCTTCCGCTACATATCTAAGATAGCTGCCGTTGAGTGGGAATAGTGTATATCTTTCCACACTCAGCGTTTTGACCGTTTTGAGGACACCATCCGGGGCCTTTCATTACACTTTTTGCCCTGATCGTAATTATAACGCCCTAAGTACTCAAACTAAGTATAGTAAGTACGGAAGTGTGGATATCGGAACACGCCACAAGCCCTAACACATAGTTTGGTGACAACAAACTAACATATTGTTATGGATTCATTTGACCACACTATCTTAACCCTCCATTAGGGGACTGTAGGGTGAGCAGTGGTCCTCACAGCAGCTCCACAGAGAACTCTGTGAGAGGCGCAGCGTGGGAACACACCAGTGTGTCACTAGGAATGTAGACATTTCTCCAATTGGGGGAGGACACCAGAATAGAATGGAGTACAATAGGACACAATACGACAGAGCGGTTAGTGGAGTATAACTAAACACAATATACAGTAACATTTATTTAGTGAGATGAGCATCGAATCCAAAGGCTTGTGTGGTGCAGCAGGCAGGTGAAGGGTGGTATGTTGATGGCCTCACGCCTAGATCTGTTTCAGAGACACACATGTGTCTGTTCTGATTGGATTTCAAATGCTGAGATTTCATGTGTGGTGCTGTCAGTGTACTTACTATGAGACTGGACACCGTGAGTACATACTTTTTTCCACACATTGTTATGTGCATGACGGCGTTATGCGGCTGTTATCCATCTGCTTGCTGGGGTGCGAGTGGTGAGGGGCCTGTCCTCCAGCGGGCCTCCAGGCACTGCACACTGGGGGCCCAGCGGGAACCTTTCCTTTGGGGTCACCTATTTTTTTATCGTGATTTAATTCAAAGTTTACCGGCTGATTCCTCTCTACATCCTCTCATCCTGGAGTGGTTGTAATGTGTTGATGTGTGAATTGATTCAAAGCTGTGCGCGTGTGTGTTTGTGTGTGTGTGTGTGTGTGTGTGTGTGTGTGTGTGTGTGTGTGCGTGTGTGTGTGTGTGTGTGTGTGTGTGTGTGTGTGTGTGTGTGTGTGTGTGTGTGTGTGTGTGTGTGTGTGTGTGTTTGTGTGTGTGTGTTTTGTCGCCTACTGTACATGGGAATGGATGCTGTAGCTCTCCCCCTCTCTCTCAACTCACTAACCTTTAAACCCTGTCAGGATTCTTTGTTTGCCAGAACTAGTGGTCCTCACTTTGTGGGTCTTTTTACCCGGTCCTCAATATGTAGCAAGTACAAGAATGTGTGTGTGTGTGTGTGTGTGTGTGTGTGTGTGTGTGTGTGTGTGTGTGTGTGTGTGTGTGTGTGTGTGTGTGTGTGTGTGTGTGTGTGTGTGTGTGTGTTTATTCCATTGGTTAACCACAGTTCATAAACAGCCTCTGCCATCTGGGGAGCTCTCTTGAGAGATTTAATATGAGTCTCTCCCTCAGTCTCTCTCTCTCTCTCTCTCTCTCTCTCTCTCTCTCTCTCTCTCTCTCTCTCTCTCTCTCTCTCTCTCTCTCTCTCTCTCTCTCTCCCTCTCGTTATCTACATTATTAATGTTTACATCTTTCTCTCTTTTATCTCACCCCTCATCTCTTTCTCATTGCTATTTGTCTTTCTGGTTGTTATAAGTGCGTTTGCATCAGTCTGTGTGTGTGTGTGTGTGTGTGTGTGTTAGCGTAATGTGTTACCCTGTGTTGTTTGTATGTAATGTCTGCTTTAACATAGCGTAATGTACAGTGTGTTATGTGTGTAATGTGTTATAGTGGGTTGTTTGTGTAATGTCTGTGTTGCAGTGTTTTTGTGTAAGTCTAATGTCTGCTATAATGTTATGTGTTAGAGTGTGCTGTGTGTGTGTAATGTGTGTCTTACAGTGTTTTGTGTGTGTGTAACGTAATGTGTTACAGTGTGTTGTGTGTGTTTAATGTCTGTTTTACAGTGTGTTGTGTGTGTGTCATGTCTGCTATAACATAATGTGTTACAGTGTGCTGTGTGTGTGTAATGTCTGCCGTAATGTAATGTGTTACAGTGTGTTGTATGCGTTTAATAATGTATTACAGTATGTTGTGGGAGTGTAATGGCTAATATAGCGTAATGTGTTGCAGTGAGTTGCGTGTAATGTCTGTGTTATAGTGTGTTGTTTGTGTAATGTCTGTGTTACAGTGTTTTGTGTATGTGTAACGTAATGTGTTACAGTGTGTTGTGTGCGTGTAATGTCCGTGTTACAGTGGGTTGTGTGTGTGTGTTTGTGGGATGTCTGTGTTACAGTGTGTTGTGTGTGTAATGTCTGCTAGAGTGTGTTGTGTGTGTGTACTGTCTGTGCCACAGTGTGTTGGTGTGTAATGTCTGTGTTACAGTGTGTTGTTTGTGTGTGTGATGTCTTTGTTACAGTGTGGTGTGTGTGTGTGTGTGTGTGTAATGCCTGTGTTATAATGTGTTGTGTGTGTGTGTGTGTGTATGTCGGTGTAACAGTGTGTTGTGTGTGTGTAATGTCTATGTTATAGTGTGTTGTGTGTTTGTGTGTAATGCATGTGACTGGTCATCATTTTAGGGTTTTTCCCTCATGTCTATATTTAGAAGAAAGGAAAGCAGGACTCTGAGAAACATGCAGAGGAGAGAGAGAGAGAGAGAGAGAGAGAGAGAGAGAGAGAGAGAGAGAGAGAGAGAGAGAGAGAGAGAGAGAGAGAGAGAGAGAGAGAGATGGATATAAAATTGCTGACCACATTGAACTGACCAGGTTATGATAATAAACAATCTATAATACTTCTATAGTGAAACTATAATGAATCAATGGTGAATTTATAATGTATCTACAATGAAGCTATAATGTAGTTATAGTGTTTCTAAATGTATAATCATTCTGTTAAGTATGTATAATGTTTCTATAGTGAGTGTATAGTGAATCTATAGTGAGTCTCTAATGTATCCATAACATCGCCTGGTCGTTTGTGAGTGACCTCATTCTCCTGAACTACTTCCACATAGCTCCTCTCCCCCCATGAATACCCCAGGCCTACATGGGCCGTTTCTAGATAGTCTGTATAGACCTTCACCCCTCTCGACCCCCCTTCCCCTTCCCCACGACCCCCTGACCTCTCGGACGCTCTACTACCTCCATGCGTTGCTATGGCGATCCATCTCTCTTGAGAGGTGAAGACAGCCGACAGACTGCAGACCTGCTGTCATAAAGAGCCAGGCCTAGCATTACTGGAAGCACTCATTTAGAGAGCAATATGTGTTGCTCCGTTTAAATAGTGCTCCTCCTTCAGCATGTGATTAATTCAACTGCATGAATGATTCAATATCAATCCTATTGCAACATCCACAAACATCACAGGCAGTTCCACATCTGCAGCCAAGCTGTGCACACAAAACTATATTCAGAAGCTCATCTTTCCCCGTACTCAATACAACTTGACCCTTGACCCTGTGCCTTTAAAACCGAGCTGTGTAAAAGGCCTGTCCCCCCTGGCCCCACCATTGTCCTTATCAGGAGTTATCAGGAGCCTCGTGCTACGGGCGTGTTTAGGAGAGGACGGAGGTGTCGAGAGAGCCGAAGCATGCTGGGTAATAGGGCCATACCATTCTGCCAGACATTCTGCCAGAGAACGGGGTTGACCCTTGTTTGGAAGTAGCTATTGATCCTGTCGGTGATTACATGTGTGTTATGAAGCAGCTATTGATCCTGTGGCTGATTACATGTGTGTTATGAAGCAGCTATTGATCCTGTGGCTGATTCCTTGTGTTTTTTAAACAGTAATGCCAGTAACGCATTACTTAGTAACGCCAAGTTTTTTTTCAGTAACGAGTAATCTAAAACGTTACTATTTCCAAACCAGGAATCAGATTAAAGTTACTCATCAAAGTCACTGTGCGTTACTATTGTTATTTTCTTTTACCGGATCACCGATTGGTGTTGAGATCGATGGAGTGGTGTGTGTGTGTGTGTGTGTGTGTGTGTGTGTGTGTGTGTGTGTGTGTGTGTGTGTGTGTGTGTGTGTGTGTGTGTGTGTGTCTGTCTGTCTGTCTGTCTGTCTGTCTGTCTGTCTGTCTGTCTGTCTGTCTGTGTGAGAGTGTGTGTGCGCCTCCAAAGACTTCAATCTATCAGAGGCGAGTGTCGACCTTGACTCTCCAGAGTCCGCGCCACCAGTTGCTTTTAGCGGCGGAATTAGCCGCACGGTGTGTGGGCGCGTGCGCGTGTGTGTGTTTATGTGTTTATGTGTGTGTTGTGCTGGAGCGACGGCTGCAGAGAGAGCGCGTGGGAGCCTCCACATTATCGCCAGAGAACTAAACGCACGGAGAGGTCCGAGCAGCTCGAGCGCTAGAACGCTCTGATTTATGGCGACACATTAGTGCCACTAATGTCATAATTTGCGCGCTCGCAGTTAATATCTACGCGTGTGAAATAATCGAATACGCCTGAATGCATGTTTTATCACATTAGTGCTTTATGGCACTAATGTGTCGCCATACTGTTTACGTCGTTTTCGTCACGCACGTGGAGCTGCGTCCGTTGATCACCTCGTAAAGCACGCAGAGATATTTTGTCTACACCTTAAAAGTTGGCGGAAGCGGTTCAAAGCCATGTGTCAGTGTGTGCACCCTGTACATTTAGCGTCAATCATGCACTATATTCGTTATATAATTGCGAGCTGCAACGTGTATTTCGTCATTCTTCATTCAGAAAATCTGTCTATGGTGCAAAGTCAGTATTGGCAAACCGGTTGTCATTTTTTATTTTGAGGCGGCAGGGGGTGTTGTCGCAGCTAAATGTAACTAATAAAGTAACTTGTAATCTAACTTAGTTACTTTTAAAATCAAGTAATCAGTAAAGTAACTAAGTTACTATTTTAAGGAGTAACTAGTAATCAGTAATCAGTAGCACTGGTTATAAAGCAGCTATTGATCCTGTGGCTGATTACATGTGTTATGAAGCAGCTATTGATCCTGTCGTTGATTACATGTCTGTTATAAAGCAGCTATTGATCCTGTGAGTGATTACATGAGTGTTATGAGGCAGCTATTGATACCCTGTGTGATTACATGTGTGTTATCAAGCAGCTACAGATCCTGTTTGGATAGCATGTGTTAATGACGTGTGTATTATGAGCCATTGTTGTGAATTGATAGCATGTGTTGATTAAATTTGTGTTTATTTGTTGTCTTCTAGGAGAAACATAAACGACAAACAGCGATTGAGAGCAAGAGAAGTCAGCTGGATGATCTGGTGCTACAGTTACAACACCTCAAGGTGACCTTAGTGTGTGTGTGTGTGTGTGTGTGTGTGTGTGTGTGTGTGTGTGTGTGTGTGTGTGTGTGTGTGTGTGTGCGTGTGTGCGTGCATGCATGCATTCTCTTTCTGTGTATGTGTATGTGTGTGTGTGTGTGTGAGCGTGTGTGTATGATGGCTGGTTAAAGCAGCCTCACCAGGCCTGAGTCATTCTGATTGTACTCTGAGCTGGGTTAGGCTTCTTAAACCAGCCATTAACCATACACACTCCAACAAACACACACACACTCCCATTCAAGTACCACCCACACCTTACCCTCTTTTTGCAGCTTGTTGCGTATCTACAGCAACGTTATCTTGATAGTCCTTCTCCTTCCAGCTGGTTTGGAAGGTGCAGCAGCATTAACTCAGTGCGTCCACATTCTGCATGGCACCACTCCCCTTTAACCTCTCTCTGGACACACTTTTAATCCTCCCAATAAAGTACATTCCCTTCATTAGACTCTCTGGTTTTCACATTCCCAGTGGCTGAGTTTGATCCTGCATGGCACCGTTTCACAGAGCTTCACCCACATGTGGAAACTGAAACGGAATATGAATCACTGACTAGCTTAATGCTTAATAACAGCCATATGCATCACTCTAGCTTAGCAATTATTTATCATGTATCATGCCTAGTAACTACATTCAGACGGAAACAGGCACATCTCTTGTGTTAGTTGAGTGCTGCATGCTGTGCTCAATTATTGTTCTTCTTAGGTTTTATTATTTCTTTCTTTCTTCTTTAGTTATTCTCTACAAACTTTGGGAACCTACTCCTTCCACAATTGTTCATCTAGAGACTCCATCCCAATTTTTAAATGTTCAAAAAGCAGATTATTTAAATATTTTAAACTTTTAAGATATTCTTGTTTTAAATTATATATATTTTTTACAATGGAAGTCAATGGGCACTTTTTAGTCATTTTACATGCTATTGACAAACAAAATGCCATTTGAAAGCTGAGACACAAAAGGGACCACCGGTATAAACCTAATCATTTTGTGAGCTTATTTTGATGAACCTAGATGTGAATGAATAAGGTCAATGACATACTTTTTCAAATTACTAACACACACACAGACACACACACACACACACACACACACACACTCACACACACACACACACACACACACACACACACACACACACACACACACACACACACACACACACACACACACACACACACACACGCACACACACACACACCCACAGATCAGATCAGCAATTCTATATTTTATCACATTAGCCATTTGTTTAAATAATCTCTTCATTTGTTTCCTACCATTTTACATTTTTTAAATGGTGTGCATGGTTACATTGTTCATTCCATTGAGACTCTGTTAAAATCCCTTCACTGGAATTAAGCCATTTAACATTTCTTTATGTCTTAAACTATGTGGCTTTACTAAAACATATTTTCAACCTCACTATGCACGACTACAGCACTCACAGCATTTTCTGCAGAAAATGCAATTTTTTTTATTATCAGTTATTTATGCTTTGGGATACAAAGCACCAAACATTGTGTGAGCATGTCATATTATAAATGGCACGTATACATGCATAACACTAAAAACAATAATAACCCAAGTATCAATCAGTGACAAACTGAAACAAACATGGGGTGCCAGAAGATGGAGACGTGGGGAGCAGGAAAGGGTAGTGGCTGGACCCCTGGTTCAAACCCTATGACCCCTCATCTCCTCCGTCTGCCTGGAGTGATGCTAGAGGAGGAGTTTGACTTACCTGCTCCTTGGATACACTCGATTCACATTTGATTACAATGTGATCTAATGTTAGTGTTAGTGGCCATCTTTAAGTGTTCCATTGCAGATCTCTGCTTCAGGACCACAGGGGGAGGGAGAGAGAGAGAGAGAGAGAGGGAGGGACACTGAGGGTGAGACTCTTATTAAATCTCTCAAGAGAGGACGAACCACAGTGGTTTAAATTCTGGGCAGTGCTTGACTGCAGAGCCACCGTTAGTGTTTTGGCTGCTCTCTAGCGGAGCCGTCCGGCTGCTTTACAGTAAACCCTCACATTCTGCTATTTTCTAACATAGAATGTAACTGTTTCAGGGAACGTGGTGAAAATGTCCCGGTCTTCATCATCAACTCGGTTGTGGCGAGAAAGAACGGTGAAAAGTTGGACAAGTGACCTCATTGATCTGGGATTTGTGAACGCCATTTGTTTGAAAATGAAAACAACTTCTTGGAAATTGAAGCCAGTTTATGCTGCGGTCTAGTGTGATTTCACAGCGTCCGTTAAAAGCAGCACTCTCTTGAGGGTTCCTCTTTAACAACCAGAGATCTCCTCACACTCTGAAGCAGCCCCTAGCTGGCTCGGAGGGCCAGGTGTCGGGCGGATGGAGAGCTCTGTGTGGCGGCGCTGGCTCTCTGGGGACGGGGGCTTAGCCTGGGAGAGGAAGCCCCGACAGCAGCCCAGAGATAAAGAAACAGTCAGCCGAGTCATCGCTGTAAGGATAGACGGCCAGGCGAAGAGCCTAAGCTGGAATCAGGGAATGACTGAATGGACTGAATGAAGTTTCTAGAGGTTTGCGGAAGTCATTGTACTCTTCGCCTGCTGCTTCATTCATGCATTACCTTGGTTAGTTATTATGGTTGGAATATACCAAATGTCCAGCACCAATCGGAACAACTTGTCGGACCTCTTTTAATGAATGGCTCAATCCATCCATTCATTAATCCTTTCATCCATCCTTAGGTGATGATGTGTATTTGGTCGTGGGTACTGATTAGCCTAGCCTGTATGGGGCAGTCTAACCCATAAATGCACAGCTAGCATTGTTTATACATTTGTCACAAGCCAAACCATTTATATACTCTTCCTTAGCTGCAGTCATAGAAATGTACCTCACAGATGATCAGAACTACATGAAGTACCCACATTTGATCGATTGTGATTGGAAACCACAATCAATCCCATGAAAAGCCTCACAAAACATGTCCTTCACTTACATCCAGGGTATTTCTGAGCAGAACCTCCAGACCTTCTCTGAGGAACTCTGAGCCGCTCAGAGCGCACAGGAAGTGGAATGTTGTTTCAGCGGCGGTGTCACACTAAATTTGTACCGGCTGCCAAATTTGTACCGGGCGCTTCATCCATACGTAATCCATTCCAAACCTGCCTGTCAGCAGATGACCGCGTCGTCCGTTGCCGGGCAAGTTTCAAAAAACATTCGCGCTCATGTTGCCAAAGACAAAATAACATAATACAGTTAAAGGTTGGGTACGCGATTTGCGAAACGCCAGCAGATTTTGAAAATACACAACTCAAATGGTCCTACCCCCTCTCCTTCAACGCTGACTCTGACTCCACCCATTCCAAGTACCTGGACGCGCATTCATGCACGAGCACGAACAGAGATGCGCGAGAGCGAGCCAGGCTAGCGTAGGTTTTCGTTTAACAACATGGCACTACATTCAGCTGTAAGTTGCACCCAGTACCGCGGGAAGTAGGGGTGCTGGGGGTGCTGCAACACCCCCTGTCCGAGGCCCTGTCTTATCACAGAAAACGATCATTTCTAAAAACTCCGGCCAAAGTGGAGATTTCTGAAAACGCCGGTTATGTGTTGTCGTGTCAACGGGGAGAAACGGGATTTTAGGTTCTGAAGCGTCACATTATGCACCAGGAAATGCTTAACGTCATGTGAGCGCCCGCTGTACCGTATTGGTCCGAATTTAAACACATTGTAAGACGACCTATATTTGGGAAAAAGATTTGAAGACCAGATCTTGATTTCATGAATAAATAAATTGTATTAATTGAAATAAACTACGAAAATAAAAAGGCATAGAATAAAACACTGCATTGCCACTAAACAGTAGTGCAAATAGGCCGTACTGATGTACACCAAAGACTTCCTGACATTCCTCTGCCCCGCTGTGTTCGCTCTGGCTGTGGTCACTCCGAACTGTTTCGGCCCGTGGCAAAGCGAGTCATCCTCGCTGCTGTCCAAGGCATGTTGAGACGCAGCATTTATTTAATGCTCATATGACCTAGTGCTGAAAAAAGGTTATATGAAAAAGTGTGAGGGTAGCGGTGGTGCGCTAAACTTGTTCTGTGAGCAGCTGGATGTGAACCATGGTGTGAAGGAAGTGAACACAACGATCGATTTTCAACTGTGCGCGCATGCACTGGTGTAATTGAGCTGCGCTGCTATATATCTTTTTTTATCAATGTGACGAGTTGCGAGTCTAGTGCAGGCCGGGTTTTTTTTTCCAGCACCCCCTGCTGAGAATACGTTCTCGCGGCTATGGTTGCACCAGATGTTATAAACATTAAACGGTCACATAAATCATTACTATTTTTAGAAAATGTATGTTTGTTTCATATAATTGTATTGGAAGTCCTGGTTTTCACTAGGGTTGCCGCGGTGTGGACATTTTCACACCGAGTAATACACTCGTCTCAACACCGGTATTACCGAGTATAAACGGTATAAACTTTGAAACTAGGTCAACCGCCACACAAGCATCGGTTTTTAGACCCTTCTCGTCCTTCAGTTGCCGCCAACGTTCGAAAGCAGCGCCTAGGATTATTCTTGATTTCAGTTTTTCTCTTTCAGCGTTTTTATTATCAATTACTCTCTGAAAAAGAGTTTTCCTTCTCTTTGCTGGTGGTGGTGGTGGTGGTGGTGGGGATGGTGGCGTCTTGTCTGCCATGGAAATTGTCTTCTACTGCTAGGTCCAAATGTGGATTAACTAGTTCCAGTAGCTACCGCAGGATAACAACAAACAGGAGCTTGCTCTGGGTCACGAGCTCTGGGTCACGAGTACTGCACGAAGGGGTCGCGCGCGGGGCGCGGGGGAGGGGGAGTGCAGTACGACCGTTTGATTGACGTACTTACTGTCCAATGCAACTCGGTGGCAATGGAAATGATTGGCTGGAGTTTTTCGAGCCCTGCCCGTTCCACAGATGATTGACAAGTTTAATTTTCATGTCAGTACTTCTGACTCAGTGGCTGTAAGCGGGTTATGATAAGGATTTCAAGTAATTTTGCAAAAATTGCCAAAAAAGCGAATTCCGTACCCAACCTTTAACGGATCGCTAGATAACACTTGTTTTTACTTTATATTTGTATTGTATTTAATTGTTTGATCAAATTTAGCTAGTAAACTGAGTGTTTAAAGCGGGTTTCAAAAAAAATTCACGCTCATGTTGCCAAAGACGAAATAACATAATACAGAAAACGGATCTAGATAACACTTGTTTTTACTTTATATTTGTATTGCATTTAATTGTTTAATCAAACTTAGCAAGTAAACTGAGTGTTTAAATCAGGTCAAGGACGAAATAGCACAATACAGATAACGGATCGCTAGATAGAAGGTTCGCGAATGTTCGTGAACCTTTCACGTCATTCGACGCGATCGTCCGTTGCCAGGCAACGGACGAAGCGATCATCTGTTGCCAGGCAGATTTGGAGTGGATTACGTATGGATGACGCGCCCGGTACAAATTTGGCAGCCGGTACAAATTTAGTGTGACAGCGGTGTGAGAGAGCGCTGGCCCTCTGAGGTCACAGACTCATTCAAATTAAACTTTATTATTACCCCAACCAGACAGGAAACACAGACCATTGGCCATATACCTAGCTCAGATAATTTTTGCACACAATCCCAAGTGGGCTTTCTTTCTATGTTACTTGGTTCTACGTTTAGGAGTCAGCAGGTTAACAGTCAACAGTCAAAGCTAAAATTCGCTAGTACCAAACTACCAGCAAACAGTGAGAGTTTAGACTGTGGACTAATGTTAACCATTAGCCTAGTGTCAGAGTTTAGACTGTGGACTAATGTTAACCATCAGCTTAGTGTTTAGACTATGGTCTTGAATGGAGCGATACATGTTGACTATGACATACTTGTGATATATTATGTGTAACAGTAGCCGCGTTTACATGGACACATCTGATCCGCATGGATTTCTATGCGTAAAGGAAAATGATCATGTATACACCTCATTCGGAATACAATTATCTGTTTGGCATAGAATTCTATGCCGAATAGAAGAGTTGGTGTAGTCCGTTTTAATCGACATGTATACACTCATTCCGAATAGATTGGGGTTTAACTTAGAGCAGCTGTAGTAGTTCGCAATTGGTCCACTGAGCTCCGTCTGTACTTTTATGCACACCGAACTTGACCGCTGTCGAGGAAAGTGGATTTATTGCCTGATTCATGTCTTTGTTACCACTCTGTAAGTAGTCCGGTAAGCATGTCCGGTTGCTAAGCGATGGGAAATGGGTGTTTATTAATGACGTGTTCGTGTATCGTAGTGTCTGCGCGCGTCCGAGATTACTGTAAATGAGTAGGCTACTACTAGTACTTTTGCAGGCTGAACGTTAAAATACTTCTTAACTTAGAGAGATGGCAGTTGCAGTAGTTCATAATTGGACCTTCGAGGAGACAAATGTCCTCTTGGAGGTGGGGGTAAATATAAAGATCAAACGAGAAATTGACGTAGCTTTGCTGTCCTCCTCCTTCTTAATTGAAGGAGCAGGCAGAGAAAAGCTCTCTCCTGCTGTGCTTTCATTAAAATCAAATTCACAGTGCCAAATAGTGATAAGACGCTATGTCGACGCTGGTCCAGGGATGTGTCAGGTGTGCGCGAGAGACATAACGGACACTTTTGTTAC
>NC_044066.1:1377500-1387500 GCF_902167405.1 Gadus morhua
GAGAGGGATTCGGAGAGCAGTGGTGATGGTGGTGGAACGGTTTCTATATCATTACAGACCTACTGTGTAAACAGGAGACCCAGTCGGCCCTTTCAGCAGCCAGGAGCCACAGAGAGCTGCCCTTTCAGCAGCCAGTGAGTCACCTCACCACTGACCCTAGCCACGCAGGCCCTCACACCCGCCCCCTAACCACCTAGCCCAAACACAAGCCCTCACACCAGCCCCCTAGGGCCTAGGCCTAAAAAAACAACTATCACCCCCCGCCCCTTACAACCTAGCCCTAACACCCACCCCCTAACCCCTGCCCTAACACCAGCCACCTAGCCACCTAGCACTAACCCCCGCCCTAACACCTGCCCCCTAGACACCTAGCCCTAACACCCGCCCCCCTAACACCTGCCCCCTAGCCGCCTAGCCCTAACACCCGCCCCCCTATCACCCGCCCCCTATCACCCGCCCCATAGCCACTTAGCCCTAACACCCGCCCCCTAACACTTAGCCCTAACACCCGCCCCCTAGCCACCTAGCACTAACCCCCGCCCTAACACCTGCCCCCTATCACCTGCCCCCTATCACCCGCCCCCTATCACCCGTCCCCTAACACCCGTCCCCTAGCCACTTAACCCTAACACCCGCCCCCTAACACTTATCCCTATCACCCGCCCCCTATCACCTGCCCCCTAACACTTAGCCCTATCACCCGCCCCCCTATCACCCGCCCCCTAGCCTTAACCCCTGCCCTAACACCCAACAGCTGGTTTCCCGGCAGGTACTGCTCCTGCAATGTATAATACATCCATCAACGTGATGAGATAACCACCCCAAAAACTACAACTCCTGGAAGATAACATTGACTCATAACACTGAAATCAATAGGGTACACAGTTCATTCATACTGACCAGAAACATAGAACATAGATTAACTCTGACTATAAACATAGAACATAGATTGATTCTGACTGCAAACATAGAACATAGATTCATTCTGACGACTATCATAGTTCTATGTCTCTCTTATTCGTGACGTTAATAATACACAAATAAACATTAGTGTTACCCATGTTCCTTGTGTTTGACTGAGAATGGTATGAGGAACAAGAAATCCTTATTCCCTTCTTGTTATTGTTGTTATTCCAGATTATTGTAGCAATATTCGTAGAAGAAGAATCCAACAGGAAGATCCCAAAAAATAAGCTTCTAAGGGAAGGATAGAGTTAGTAGAATATGGGAATAAGGAATCATCCAAGAGGAGAAAACTATTCCTAAAAAGGGATTTTGAATTGAATGGGAGTGGAGGAATCCTCAGTGAGGAGAATGTGTTTTATGGGCTGTATGTCCATTCTGACAGTGTTTGCGTATAGTAGTGTGCGTGTGGTATGTGTGATTGGGTGCATATGCTTGTGTCAATGTGTCTGCATGGAAGACTTGAATTAAGGCATGATTGTGTGTGTGTGTGTGTGTGTGTGTGTGTGTGTGTGTGTGTGTGTGTGTGTGTGTGTGGGTGGGTGGGTGGGTGGGGGTGTTTGTGTGTTTGTGCGTAAATACCATCAACTTTATAGGCCTGAGTACATTACCATCATGTTGTTATCTATAAAAATGTGAGAGACAAGCCAGTGTGTTTTTCCTGTAACTAATACAGCAGACCTACCATAACAATGAGGACTATTATAAGACCAAGACACTGGCTTCATCTCTTCTCTGTCATAACACCAAGACACTGGCTCTATCTAAGGTTGCCTACGTCAAAGCAGGGCAACTTTCGCATTCATGCTGTAACCACTAAGAGAGTAAACAAAGGGAAACTTAGACACACTGCTAACCTCACAAATCTCATATCTATTGCCTCCAAACCAAAAACAACCTTAAAGCCTATCAACAGCACCATCAGGATGGCTCTACTTAATGTGAGGTCTCTTAATAACAAATCATTTTTAGTTAATGATTTTATTAACACTTCCAAACTGGATTTTATGTTTTTAACTGAAACATGGCTGGAACAAAATAACAGTGCAACCGTTCTGATAGAGACAGCTCCTCCCGACTATAACTTTTTTGATGCATGTAGATCTGGAAAAAGAGGTGGAGGGGTTGCTGCTATATTTAAAAATGTATTTCAGGGGAAACAGATGTTATTTGGTGATTTTCCATCGTTCGAATACCTTAGTGCTGTATTGAAATGCTCCCCCAGAGTTCTCCTATTAATTATTTACAGGCCACCCACATATTCTGCAAATTTTTTCGATGAATTCACAGAATTATTGTCTAGCATCTCCACAGAATTTGACTGTCTAGTTATAACTGGTGACTTCAATTTTCATACTGATGATTTGAATGACAAGTGTGCAAAAAAACTTTTTACCATTTTGGACACATTTGAACTGTCTCAACATGTGAAAGAGGCTACTCATTGCAAGGGGCACACTCTAGACCTGGTTATCACAAAGGGCCTCAATGTTTATGATCTCTCTGTGACTGATCCTTCCTTGTCTGACCACTTTTGTGTTTTCTTTAACATATCTTTTATTCCCGACATACAGACAAAATCAAACACTGTCAAAAAACGGTATATCAATGAAGATTCTAATGTACTTTTTAAAAAGGCCATCTCCTTGCTACCACCTCTAAACCCATGTTCTGCTGATGATCTTGTAGAAAACTTTAATTTGAAAATTTTGAAAGTCATAGATGTCATTGCACCTTATAAGGTTAAAACGATTTCTGGAAAGCAAAAGGCACCCTGGAGAAAAGCTGCTTCTGTAACAGCACAGAAAAAGGAATGCAGGAAGGTTGAACGCATCTGGCGTAAAACAAAACTTCATATTCACCATGATATCTATAAAGAGAGCCTCCGTGCCTACAATTTAGAGTTAAAAAATGCTAGAGAAACATTTTTCTCCAATATCATTAAAACCAACACTAATAATGCAAAAACCCTATTTGCAACTGTTGACAGACTGACCAACCCCCCAACAGAAATTCCACCTGATCTCCATTCCACGCAGAAATGCAATGAGTTTGCAGCTTTTTATATTGATAAAATTGAAGGTATCAGACGCGCCATCAATATCTCCACGTCAAACAAAAATGTTGGACTACCACCCTGTTCAGGCAAAAATTACGTGGCAAGGATGGCATGCTTTAATGTCATAGACTCTCAAAATCTTGTGGAAAGTGTGACACAACTAAAGCCATCCACCTGTTGCCTTGATACTATACCTACCAACCTCTTTAAGAATGTTTTCGACTGCCTAGCAGTAGACATATTGCAGATAGTTAACAACTCTCTCCAGTCAGGCAAGTTCCCAAAAGCTTTGAAAACTGCAGTTATTAAACCCCTTTTAAAAAAGCGGAGCCTAGATGCCTCTATTATTAACAACTACAGACCAATATCAAATCTACCCTTCATAAGTAAAATCATTGAGAAAGTTGTCCTCCAGCAACTAAATCACTTCCTGGCATCAACTGGTTGCTATGACACCTTCCAATCAGGATTTCGACCCCTGCACAGCACTGAGACCGCCCTTATTAAAGTTGTAAATGACATCCGTCTTAACACAGACTCTGGCAAAACCTCAATACTAATGCTACTTGACCTCAGTGCTGCATTCGACACTGTAGACCATACATTACTTCTGGAAAGGTTAGAAAACTGGGTGGGGCTTTCAGGCACTGTCTTAAATTGGTTCAGGTCCTACCTTCAAAATAGGAACTACTTTGTTTCCATTGGCGACTTTGTATCAGAATCAACCAACGTGACATGTGGAGTCCCACAAGGTTCGATCTTAGGACCCTCTTTATTCAACATCTACATGCTCCCACTAGGGCAAATCATGCAAAATAACAATATTGACCATCATTGCTATGCTGATGACACGCAAATCTATGTATCGCTATCACCAAATGACTATCGGCCCATAGATCTGCTGTGCCACTGCATTGAGCAAGTGAAGGAATGGATGTGCCGAAATTTCCTTCAACTAAATGAGGACAAAACAGAGATAATTGTATTTGGTCCTAAAACGGAAAGGCTTAAAGTAACCCAACACCTTCACTCTCTGTCCCTGAAAACCTCAATCAAAGCCAGGAATCTAGGGGTTATCATGGATTCAGATTTACATTTTGACAGTCACATCAAATCAGTTACAAAATCGGCATATTATCACCTTAAAAATGTAGCAAGACTTAGAGGGCTCATGTCCACCGAAGACTTACAAAAACTTGTACATGCCTTTATCACTAGTAAGCTTGATTACTGCAATGGTCTCCTCACAGGTCTTCCAAAACAAACTCTGAGGAAGCTTCAGCTTGTTCAGAATGCTGCTGCTAGAGTTCTAACAAAGACCAAAAGATTTGATCATATTACACCAATTCTGAAATCGTTACATTGGCTTCCTGTAGGTCAGAGAATTGATTTTAAAATCATGTTGCTAACCTATAAATCCCTACATGGTTTAGGCCCAAAATATTTAACTGATATGCTTCCACTACATCAGCCTTCTAGACCACTAAGATCCTCTGAGACCAATCTGTTAATTATCCCCAGAGTAAACACAAAACATGGGAAAGCAGGATTTAGTCACTATGCAACAAATAGCTGGAATAAACTCCCAGAGGATTTAAGACTTGCCCCAACTCTGAGCACCTTTAAAACAAGACTGAAGACTTTTATGTTTGCTATAGCTTTCTGCTAAAATCTTAAATACATTGCACTTTCTAAAAAGCTTTTTTAACTTTGCCTTTATTTTCTATTTTAATACTAAAATGCCTTTTTCTATATTAACCATTTCTTTGCATATGTTTTTCTTTTACTTATCTATTATTTTATTTTATTGTATGACAATGTTTATATGTGAAGCACTTTGAGTCTGCCTTGTGTATGAAAAGTGCTATATAAATAAAGTTGCCTTGCCTTGCCTTGCCTTCACTGTCATAATAACACAGGTTGCTCTGAGGAGACGGGCTAGTGGCTCTGAACCAGCAGAAGGCCAGGAGGTGTTGGTTTAGTTTGCTGCTGGGGCTTCCTTGGATGCACAGAGGTGGTTCAAGATCTAAATTGTGATGGATGAGTTCAGCAGGCTCGGAATCACAGGTGAAACGTAGATGATTGGATTAACATAATAATTTCCACAGATTACTGCAAACCTCCCCATCATGTTAGATATGATTTAAGAGATTGAAACTCCAATCTAAGTTCAGTTCAACTTGATTTGACCCAGACGGGTCTTTGGGGTCCAGTGTTTCGTCTGCATTAAGATGATTAAATGGATGACAATCCAATCACCTGGGGTCTCACAGCGATCCTCTTTATAATACAATGGCCTTTCATTGCACCTTCCCTGTAATCCCCTTTGCAACTGCCACTACACCTGGTGTTTGACGCTCTCTGCTGATTGGCTCATTCTTCATCTAGTCTTGGGTCCATGTATGTCGCCATTGTGAGAGACAAACAACGAACACTGACATAATACCTTTGGTATGTTGGAGATTCATTATATTGGTATATTAATAATTAACCAATTCATTCATTCATTTAAGGCACGATTCATTAACTTATTCTTTTAAATAGCCGCTCAATTGTTGCTTACCTTTTAATTGGGTCATTCATTTATTCATACACATTCACCCACACACATGGCCCGCAGGCATGCAAACCCATGCATAAAGAGGAACACACACACACACAAACATAGATGCAGGCACACACATAAACACACACACACACACCTTCTGCCCGATGTGTGGAAACAGCACAAATAGTGCTGTTTCCTCTTTCACCACGTGACGGCACTGCGGACAATCACATGTGTGTGTCATGCGTGTGTACAATTGAATTTGCTTGATTGCCTTCATGGGTACTAAAATGATAATCATTCATAAAGACCTAGCCCAGTATCTCCCAGATCTGTTCATCCACTCTTTGTTTATTTTGTTAATTTATTGACTCACGGAAACAAACTATCTAAGCGGTAATTGTAGCTAGCAAACAGATTGCCAAACAGTTAATCTCTATATAAAAATATACTGACCACCAAGCCCTGGGACAACGTTCAGACTGTTCCAGTGACCAGTATGCAGGACTGAAACATGATATACCATGATAACAATACACATTATATGAACACAATACACCATGATAAGGCAAATGGAGAGAGCAGGCTGAGAATAGAGCAGTCTTGATGTCCTTACTGCAGACAATGTCTGGCTGCTGCTGCTCCTGAGTTCGGCCCTCAGCTGTCTGGATGATCTGATTTTAATTTTGAGACAAGGAACTGCTCTAAAAAAAGATGTCTGCAAGGTTGAGACAGTGTTCTATAATTCTCATGAAAAAAGTTTGATAAGCTCTTTCGGTATGTAAGAGACACACATGCACAAAAACACACTCACACACACAGAAACACACACACACACTCACACACACAAACATACACACACAGTGTGAGCACTTTTTTTTTATCAGGAAGAATCACGGTTTCCTACTATTGTTATTACATCCGTGTGTGTATGTTTGTTTGTGTGTGTATTTCTGTGTGTGTGTGTGTGTGTGTGTGTGTGTGTGTGTGTGTGTGTGTGTGTGTGTGTGTGTGTGTGTGTGTGTGAGAGTGAGAGTGAGAGTGAGAGTGAGAGTGAGAGAGAGAGAGAGTGTGTGTGTGTGCGTGTGTGCGTGTGTGTGTGCGTGTGTGTGTGTGTGTGTGTGTGTGTGTGTGTGTGTTTGTGTGTGTGTGTGTGTGTGTGTGTGTGTGTGTCTGTTCTAGTGCTACAACTTTGTACAGCTGACAACAGTTAAAAATAATTAATATTATTTTAAGAAATAAATGTGCCTCCTGCGTGAGCTGTGCGCTACTGTATTTTGTTATATTTTATAACATCAATCATAATGGTGGTACTTCAGGAGACCAATATTTCCTTTGGTGGTACGCAGTTTAAAGTTTGAGAACCACTGTCCTAGAGAATATATCAGAGACTGAATCAGAGACTGAACTGATGGTGAAATCAGCCTGTGGAAGGTTCTAAGAGGTTCTACTGAAGCCTCAGGTTCTGTCCTGCTCTACCTTTGTGTTGGTTCTGTGTTGAGGTTATGGCTCTCTTTTAAACAACCTTTGTCAAAGGTACTACTGTGCGGCCTTTAGAGTACAGAACGTGTTCCCCTGTGTTCACCTCCCATCCACTGCCTCTCGGTCTCAGCAGAACACGTTCTATGTTTAGCCTTTCTCCTCCGTCTTTGGGGTGAGACGGTGAGTGTTGAGGTGTCCCTTTGCAAGGCATCTCACCCTCACTGCCACTGAACGGCTGGCTGCTCCTTTGCATGGCTGGTGTATGTATGTGTGGATAAATGTGTTTGAATTCGTGCATGAATGCGTGCATGAACGCATGCATGAATGTGTGAAAGAATATGTGTATGAATTTGTGTGTGAATATATGTATGAATTTGTGTGTGAATATGTGTATGAATTTATGTGTTAATATGTGTATGAATTTGTGGGTGAATAACTGTATGAATGGGTGAGCGTGAGGCAGTAATGGGGTTGGATGCTTCACCCCGGTAGTGGGTGAGGTGTGTCACAGTCTATGGGCCCTATTTTAACTTTGTGGGCGGATCTCTGGCACTGTTGCTATTATACCTGGTGGATAAATGACTCTTGCGCACGACACAAATCTAAAATGGGTTGGTCTGAATACCTGTAGGTGTGTTTTGGGCGTAACATGCAATAAACCATAGGCAAATAGAACTTAACACATATATGATAAGTAGTCCTGTGGCTGCAACTGTGGGTCTATTCAATGATATGCGGCAATACATTAACAAACATCATTTGTTACCAGTATTGTACATTATCGTTATCGACATGTGTTCATAATATGCATGTGTCCCCCCTTTAATATACATTGCCATGGACTGTTTTATGCGATACAGTCCACGTATTATGGAACGTGTTTAGATTGCGTGTGTTTAAACAGCTAGTTGCACAGTGCACACACCCGCATTCATTCATTATTTTAAACACTCACTCACGGTAAAACTGTGTTTCCTCACGATCAAATACTCATCAATCCTAAAAGTGATGGGCTTGTACACGACGTCTGTGCAAAGAAAATATGTGTTAGCTGTAAGGTGTTTGCAGATGCATTGATTTAAAAGTACAACTTATTACAGCTGTATCAGCTGTTCTATCCCAAATAATTTAACCAACGTCATCATTTGCATTTACATTTAGCATTTAGCAGACACTTTTATCAAAAGCGACTTACAATAAGTACATTTGTCATAAGAAGTGCAACAATATATCGCTGTCGGTCATTTCGGGAGAAACCTCTTGTCCCGCTACAAGGGCCGAGGACTACAACACACTTTTGGTGGCAAATTTTTCCACCAATAAGGAATGAGAGGGGGCGGGAGCTTGCGTACTGAGGGGGAATGAGTACTATAATACAATACAACACAATACAATACAATGTTGCTACACAGTTAAGTACTATAATACAATACAACACAATACAATACAATGTACAATGGTGCCCAGAAGGGGGAGGGTGGCTATGCAGAGTCGAGGTGGACTCTGAACAGGTGAGTCTTGAGCCTTATTCGGAAGATAGTGAGCGACTCTGCGGTCCTGAGAACGGCAGGGAGCTCGTTCCACCACTGAGGTCACAAAACCGAGAAAAGTTGTGACTTTGCTGATCGACCTTTGCTAGCTCTTGGCGATGGCGGTACCAAACGTCCAGCTGAGGTAGTTGAGTGGAGGGATCGAGCTGGGGTGTGTGGCTTTACCAATGCTTGGAGGTAGGCAGGGGCAGTTCCATCGACTGCCTTTTATGAGGGCCTGGCCGTAATTCCGACGCCTCATTGTTCCGACGTCTCAATGGTCCGAAATATTTCCCATTAGATCGACATGCCACTATGCCGACGGTTCAATGTTCCGAAAACTGAACCCATTGGTCCGAAGGTCCGTTTGTCCGACTTTTCAAAAAGGAGGCACATTAGGCCGACGGTTCAATATGCCGAATAGGCCTATTGTTAAGGGGCGTTGTCGGGCCCGACGCGCAGCGGAGGGCCGGCGACCCCCTTCACAACGGTTACTATTATGGCAAAACGAAAGTCATAGACACACTTCATTTAAAAAGAAACCAAGAAAGTCAAAGTAGCCGTTTTATTAAAGAATACAAAAAAGTAGTCCCTCCTGGCTGCCTTCCAAATGCACGACGGTCGCTATGCAACACACTTTAGCGTCCCTCCGAGAGAAGGCTCCGCTAGGGCGGTTCGCTGGCAATTTATCCTATGGAGCAGTTCACTCGCCGTGTGCCTAAGCTTTCGTTAGTCTCTCCATCGCCTTGCTCACTCCCGGAGTAACAACATTTACACGCTCTCCATCATCCAACATATGTTTTACTTTGTAACTGTTTCTACTTCCAGGCGCGATTGTGATATGCAAACTTTCACAAAATGATCGGGCGTCATAGCAGTTATGTATACGCTCATTATACAACAGTTAGGAACCAATCAGATCGCTGGATTTAGGCCCCGCGTTGTATAAAGAGTTTTATACCTCGTTCGCGCTCTCACTCTCTCTCGCTCTCTCTCACTCTCTCTCCAAAATACAACATAGGCCTACATATCACGTTCACGATGAATATTGGAGAGCAAAGTGACAACGCTTCACTTCATTTCGACAGGGTGTTTCAGCCCCATGGACAGAGAGCGTAGGTCTAATTCTCAACACGGGCACGAACACACACACACACACACACACACACACGCGCGCGCACACACACACACACACACACACACACACACACACACACACACACACACACACACACACACACACACACACACACACTTGACTAAGTACACGTATGAGGTATAAGTTTGACTAAATCAATACCAGCGAAATTATTTAGGCTAAAAGCCCACTGTAAACACAGTAAACAACACATATAGGCCCACACACAGCTACTAAAGATAACAATTATATTTGTTTTACACTCACCGTTTGACTTCTTT
>NC_044066.1:1392500-1420000 GCF_902167405.1 Gadus morhua
AACGGCTTCCCATGCTTTGCAATGCAATGCGCAATGCGATAACTTGCTTCTGTCCCGTGATCTTTAGCAGTGGTAAGAAACCTTGAAGGAGAAAGCTTGTTTTTCATATCTGGACACAGCACGTTTGATTGACTCTAATTAGTCTGCTTGGTCTTTGAAGGTCTTCTCGTGCTTCGTCTCAAAATGACGCTTAACACTTGACGTTCTGCACACAACATTCTCACAGCATAAAATGCACACAGCACGGTCCTTCACAAATACAAAACCAAACTCTTGTGTCAAGCAGCACTGGAATGGCCTAGTTTTAGCTGCAGCGGGTGTGGCCATTGTTCACAATATCCCGCTCTGTCATCAATTTATGTCAGCACGAAGACAGCGGACAGTGCGCTTGAATTTCAGACAATTTGATCTGAAATTCTCCCGCTGCAACCTGACCAATGGCCACACTCCAACATCAAATCCAGTGGTGTCCTCCGGGTCCTAGTGCCGGCAGACAAAAGCCGGCTTTTTTTTTCTTTTTTTTTTAAACTGGACAGATAAAGTGAGTATCGTAATAACACTGAGGTGCCGTGCCAGTGTTTATTCTGCGGCGTGCCAACCGTGGCACGTGTGCCATAGGTTGCCGACCCCTGCTCTACACCTACTCTAACCCAACTCAACCACAACCATCCCTATGTTCTTTCTTTCTCCCTTACTTCCATTCTTTTTTCCTTCCTTGTCTTGTTCCCTCCCCACAGCTCTGTTCGCCATGGAGATCAACGTTCAGCACGACCCAGCCACTGGTGAGCAGCGCGTCCTCTCGGCCAATCGTATGAGCCCGCTGGACGCGGCGTTGCGCGGGGTCAAGGTATACGACGACGGCAGGAAGGTGGTGTACGAGGTGGCCTCCTCCTCCGTGACCTCCGCCCCCCCTGCCGACCCCGCGGCGGAGAACGGCTGGAGCTCTGAGCAGGTGGACCGCCTGGTGCAGCGGGCAGCCGGGGGTGGGGCCGGGGGACGGAGCCAGGAACACGTCACCGTCGCCCCCGCCTACGTTGCCCCTGCCTACGTTGCCCCTGCCTACGTCTCCCCCGCCGACGCCGACGACCTGTCCCCCCCGTCCTGCGCCCCCCCCTCCGTCCCCTCAAGCCCCCCCGCACAGGTGGAACTGCAGCGGGACGCGCGCCTCGGCGTCCCGCCCCCTTCCGTCATCGCCTCCCAGCCCCGCCCCTCCGGTCCCCCCGGCGACCAGGACGAGGCGGGCGACGCCCGGGCCACGGCGGAGCACCCGGTCACCATGGTGTTCATGGGCTACCAGGACGTGGAGGACCTGAGTGAGGGCAGGCGCCTGCTGGGGT
The DNA here is from genome assembly GCF_902167405.1 of Gadus morhua. Classification (NCBI taxonomy): domain Eukaryota; kingdom Metazoa; phylum Chordata; class Actinopteri; order Gadiformes; family Gadidae; genus Gadus; species Gadus morhua. The sequence goes on from NC_044066.1 coordinate 1,393,838, forward strand.
TCCAAGGGGGCGTGTCGGCCGAGGTGGTGCTGATAGACGAAGATGACGAGCGCTCTCTTAGGGAGAAGACGGTCACCGACGCCTCCCTGCTGGACGGCACCGCCGCCGACCTGGTGTCCGGTCGGCCCGCTTCCTCCGAGGACGTGGCCAGCAGCCAGCTGTCCTCGGACGCCCCGCCAGCGCCCCCCTCCTCCTCCACCTCCTCCGCCTCACCCCCACCTGGCCTCACGCCCGCCGCAGGTACCGACAAGAGGAAACGCTGCCAGTGCTGCGTCCTCATGTGACCTCCCCCCCCCGCCCCCACCATCGCCTCTCTACAGCTACCCACCATGCACTTCTCTGCTCCGCCTCCTCTCTCTGAGTGTCCAACTCCTTCCTTCTCCTCTGGACTTTGAGTTAGCAACACAAACAAACACACGCACACACAAACACTGAGCTGTGATTCTTGACTGAATTGTGTTTCGAGAAGTCTCTCCTTCTCTTCTCTCTCTCCGTTTATCTCTCTTGCCCTCTCTCTTCAAATTCTTTGACCCAAACTGGTCAGGTAGACGAACGCTATTTATAAAAGCAACACTTAACACGTAACACAACAACAACAAACTAGCTCTGTGAGACAGTATCTGCCAGAGAGAATCAAGTAAAGCCACTGACGAGCAACACTCAAGCTAATCAACTGAGAAACCAACTAACCCTTACCTCAAGATGAACCTAGCTAACCCTAACCTCTACAATAATGTAGCTAACCCTAAACCTTACCTCTAGATTAATTTAGCAAACCCTAAACCTAACCTGCAGATTAACCTAGCTAAACCTACCCTGACCTCCAGATGAACCAGGCTAACCCTACCCTAACCTCCAGATTAACCTAGCTAACCCTACCCTAACCTCCAGATTAACCTAGCTAACCCTACCCTAACCTCTAGATTAACCTAGCTAACCCTAACCTCTAGATTAATTTACCTAACCCTTACCTAACCTCCGGATGAACCTAGCTAACCCCAAATCTAGCCTCTAGATTAACCTAGCTAACCCCAAACCTCTAAATTAACCTGGCTAACCCTAAACCTAACCTATGGATTAAACTAGCCATACCCATAATTCAGGATGAAACTAGCTAACCCTAAACCTAACCTCTAGATTAATCTAATCCACATGCCTATAATCCAGGATGAACCTAGTTTAATCGTCATCCTAAACTCTCAATTTGTTTGTCAACAGGAACACTGACCCTAACCCCCAAACAACCCTAAGATAGTAATAAGTAAGATTGTCTTCTAGAGACGCTTAAGGACAATCACATGATGTATCAAAGCCATCCAGGGTGAGTGGGGGTGATAGGACAATCAAGACCTCTTTGATTTAAATAGTAGATCCCTACAATAGATCCCTACAGTAGATCTCTGCAATAGATATCTAAAGCCGATCTACAAAGTCAATCTCTACAGTCGATCTATGTAATACACCTTTACAGTATGTATCTTCAATAGATATCCAGTCGATTTCCAGAGTAATCTCTTCAGTAGATTTCTCCAGTAGATGTATAAACCAAATCTCTACAGTGGATCTCCTCAGTAGATAGACAGAGTCTAAAGTTTATCAATACAGAGTAGAAAGAGGGAAAGTATGGGACCTAAACCAGAGGGAAAGTATGGGAACCAAACCCTCAGTCACACACACAAACACACACACACACACACACACACATGCTCACATTATAACACCTGTAGTAGCGAGACCTGCAGTACCACACACATTGCCTTGATTTCATACGTGCCTATTAATTATTCCTCATTATTAGTTCATAAAGAGTTTCTTTGAAATTAGTTTTAAACCTTTAGCTCAGTTTGCTACTGTAGTCAGATTTCTTATTTCATTCTTTGGTTTTGAAAGTGAAAGAATAAAACACAAGCTTCTGTTTCCAAAGAAACCATAGTTTTCAGTTTCTTTTAACTTGAGGTTTTAGATCTTTCTCCACCTCTCACCCACTCCCACGCCCTCTCTCCCCTCTCTTCCTCTTTGTCCCGCTCTCTCCCTCTCTCTTCCTCTTGGTCCCGCTCTCCCTCTCTTCCTCTTGGGCTCTCTCTATCATGGTCACTTGTATCTTCCTCTCTCTCTCTCTCTCTCTCTCTCTGGCAGATGGCTAATTTCTTCCTGTTGTTTTGGTACTTTCTGAATCCTCAGCCAATAAGAACGTACGGAAAAGCCTTGGTAGCCAAAGAAATCAGTTCAGACCATTACAGACAGTATATGCATATGTATGCTATGAATTTAGCAATTTAGCAACAAGAAATGGCTACCATCTACTAACCAGGTGCCGAAATACAGAATGAATACTCTAAAAACATTATTTATGTTCATCTTGAGTACTATACTGCACTGAACTTTGGTATGCTATTCTAAAAGTAGTTAGAATGGCATGTCACCATATTTGTACTCACACATATTTATTTAGTGTGCCATTCAAACCACCAACCAATCCAAGACAGGCACACCCACACATACACTGCCAGCTGGTTGTACACACTATTGTCTTGCTGTACAACTGACACGGTGCTATACACACATTTTACCTGGATGCCAGGATTTGATTGGCGTTCTGTACCCATACAGCCAATGACCATCTACATCCCCACCAGTAACACAGGGCAAGAATGTTGTGGGTTAGCAGTTTTAAGTTGTTTGATTAATGGACGAGAGCCGTACTGAAGACAAGTGCCAAACTGCTTTTAATAGTTTGATGATGATTGAATGATTCACGGTTTCCACCAGAAACACTAGCCCAGTGGGCCAATCATCTCCCTTACTATCTGTCCCGCCCAACCATCCAGACCTGTTGTTAAACGCAGACCCGGCTTCCAGCTATGCTTTAGCCAGATAGTTGGACGCTGTTGTTAGTCAATTTCAGCCGGGGGTCTGAATGGCCACGTCCAGGAGGTATGGGGTCATGTAATGTAGGTAATGTAAATACGCTCAATATTCTACTCGGTAATGAATTTATTTTCCACATATATTGATAGATCTAGAGAATATTATCAATAATATTAATATGGGGACATGATGACCCGATTATAACTGTTATTATAACAGACAGAGAAAACCAGAGCTTATTTTTAATTCCTAACGTCACTGCCAGGCTGTGTGTGACGTCATCCTTAACCCTATGCTTGTTCAGCCCACCCCTACCTCACCTGTAACACACCTGTAAATCACCTGTCACTCTGCTGTCACTCAAATGTCACTCACCTGTCACTAACCTGTAACTCACCTGTCACCTGATGGCTTCAGAACCAGTCCGTTTCAGATGATGTGCGGGCAATGAAAGAAAACCCATGGAGAGCCAAACGCCTCCTAAAAATGACCCCTATATATACATTTAATATTTATATTTTACATGATATAATGTCCATTCGATAATGGCAATTTCTGCTTAATGATCCATCATACTACAATTATTCCATGTTTGTAGTTATTCAAGGTCTGAAGGGAGAGTTCTGGGAAATTGTGTTTTACTGACTTGACTTCTTCTACACGGTAAAATGTTGACACACTCAAACACTGATGAACTAAAGCATAACAGTCAGTAAACAGTATTAAACAATGTCACCCTCAACTCAAACAAGCAGCTTTGTAACAGTTTTACACAGTTTTTAAAGTTTGTATTTGTGTGGTGTTGATGAATTACGAGAAGCTGTATGGGACCATCTAACAACGGCCTGTTGAACCCTTCACTCTAGGGGGCGCCCTCTCTCTCTCTCTCTCTCTCTCTCTCTCTCTCTCTCTCTCTCTCTCTCTCTCTCTCTCTCTCTCTCTCTCTCTCTCTCTCTCTCTCTCTCTCTCTCTCTCTCTCTCTCTCTCCCTCTCTACCTCTCCCTCTCCCTCCTGTTTGCCTGCCCTCGTGGTTGAATGGACTGTTTCTAAAAAATATGTTGTTAAAAACCTTCCCTTTCTCTCTATTATTTTAATGATGACTCGCTCTACTTTACCTTCCTCTTTGTCTCTCCATCTCTCCTTCTCTCCTTCCTGATGACTGTATACCCTTACCTTTGGTGAATAAAGCTGCGGTTCTCCAGCGCCCCCTACAGTCTCCTGCTTGTTCTTCTGGTGTCTAACCTCCACCTCTTCATGGCTGAACCATAGCTTTTTCTCTGCCTTCTGCATAATCACACACATCAAACCCCACCCTGTTAAACCACCTAACCCACTAACTAACACACTATCCACAGGACCAGTACATGGAGGCCTACTGCAGCACAATGAAGCTTCTGAAATATTAAAGGCATCTCAATAAAATAGGACAGTATTAGAATATTATCTAATATTATCGTAGTCGTTTCTGAATTAAGTATATATCAGTTTCTTTAGTGTAGTGTATTTAACCGATGCAAGTCGCTTTGGATAAAAGCGTCTGCTAAATGCCCTAATTGTAATTGTGATTGTGTATAACATTATTTCTCATTATTCTCTCTTTCTTACACACACACACACACACACACATACACACACACACACACACACAAACACACACACACACACACACACACACACACACACACACACACACACACACACACACACACACACACACACACACACACACACACAAACCCACACACACACAAATACACAAACACTTGCATGCGAAAACACACACTCACAAACCACTAACACACACACACACAATAAACGTTGTCGCAAAAAACAACCCCAGATGGTAGAGGTAAAGACAATAAAGACCATGACAGAGTTCATGAGATAGAAGTACAGCGCTAGCTCAGCTCTGGGGTTAATGAGAATTTCATATTTGCCGGGAGAGAGAGAGAGAGAGAGAGAGAGAGAGAGAGAGAGAGAGAGAGAGAGAGAGAGAGAGAGAGAGAGTGACAGAGAGAGAGTGGAAGGAGAGCAGGACAGGGAGAAGATAAAGTGAGTTGATTGACTTCGTCACCAATATCCTTCTTTTTCTGTAGCTACATTCTATAGCAGGGGTCTCAACCTCAACTTACCTGGGGGCCGTTGGAGGTAGATTCTGGGTCAGGCTGGGCCGCATCAATTATTCCACAGAAAAAAGGAGCACAACTGACCCAATCTAAGTTAATGATCGGGCTAAAATTAGATCACGTTGGCAATGAAATCGCTGACAACAGGGGACATTTCATAGTGGTTGGTGGGAACCGGGACATTTTAGCGTCCTTTGGCTTTTGTCGGGACTCAGGACACGCAACTCACAATTGGGACTGTGCCGGCAAAACCGGGACATCTGGTCACCCTATCACAAGTAATAAAATAGCGTGGCAAGCCACTCAGCAAAAATGTGCATTTGACAACAACGTGCGGGCCGCACTAACACTAGACTTTGAGGTCAAGTAGGGGGCCACAAAATATCATCCCGCGGGCCTCAATTGGCCCCCGGGCCGCGAGTTTGAGACCCCTTTTCTATAGTGTTTCTTAATTGTTAATATTCAAAATGTATTGAATCTGAATTATTCAAATGATAACCACCACATCTGTGTCTAGACCAGTTTGATTCTCGTTCATCCCCTGGTGGCGCTAGAGCTCTGCTACAGCTACTTCTCACACACCCTCAGACACACACTTACAGAAAAACTCACACATACACACACACACACACACACTTACAGACACACACACTCACACAAACACACATACTCACACAGACACACACACACGCACACAAATCATCACACGCACACACTCACGCACAAGTACACACACACACATGCACACACACGCACACAGACACACATCAACACACACACACACACACACACACACAAACACACACACACACACACACACACACACAATATCACACACTCACACAATGTAGCCTATATGTATACAGACGGAGCAACCCGGTATCACGCGATTTCGTGCTCATACGCACAAACATCTATTGAATCGTGTCCCACAGCATGATTGTCCGATTTTTTTCGTGCTACACAGAACGAATTGTAAACCAATGCATTCGGAATGGGAGCGTTTCTCCGATGTTTCCGTGCTACACAGAACGAAATGTAAACCAAAGCATTTTCAATGGGAGCGTTTTTCAGACGAGAGGGAGAGTGTGCGCAGACAGTACAGTGCACCCTCTAGTTATATATATGTCAATATTTCCGATATTTTAAGCAGCCCCCCCCCAAATTTGAAACGAACGTGTTCCACAGAACGCAACACATTCTCACTCCGAGCGCGTCGATTTCTGACGAACGGTCAGTGACTTTTGCTTCAGTTTCTGACGCAAAAGGGTACCCTTGCGCTGCTTTTTTAGACGCATGGGGTTTTCAACTAGTTACAATGTAACCCTTTGACGGGGGACCCGATGGCTGCACATAGAGACGCTATGAGCATTCATATCCCATTGGCTAACGGAGGACCTTGCGCTTCTTTTTTCGACGCAGGGGGTTTTCCACTCATTGCAATGTAATCCCTCCACGGCAATATATGAAGCTATGAGCATTCATTCCATTGGCTAACGGAAGAGCCGATTGCTGCACATAGAGACGCTATGAGCATTCATCCCATTGGCTAACGGAGGACCTTGTGCTTCTTTTTTCGACGCAGGGGTTTTTCCACTCATTACAATGTAATCCCTCCACGGCAATATATGAAGCTATAAGCATTCATCCCATTGGCTAACGGAAGAGCCGATGGCTGCACAATAACGGCGATTTTACAGTGACATCTGTGACATTCCTCAACACAACTACACCAACGTGTCCTTGTTAATTACACAACATGTATGGGTTAAGGCTCTGGGCATCAGTTGTCCTGTTTGGTGCTTTGATTGAGAGAAACAATCGTTTTTTTGATCAGTGTTGGGTAGCTGAGGCTGATGCACATTCTCATTCCGAGCGCGTCGATTTCTGACGAACGGTCAGTGACTTTTGCTTCAGTTTCTGACGCAAAAGGGTACCCTTGCGCTGCTTTTTTAGACGCATGGGGTTTTCAACTAGTTACAATAACCCTTTGACGGGGGACCCGATGGCTGCTGAAAACCCCATGCGTCGAAAAAAGCAGCGCAAGGGTACCCTTTTGCGTCAGAAACTGAAGCAAAAGTCACTGACCGTTCGTCAGAAATCGACGCGCTCGGAGTGGCTTCAGTTTCTGACGCTGAGGTCGTTGCTATAGAGGCCACGTCCGTGCGCTTTTTTTGACAACTGACAGAGCAACCCTTTCTCATCAAAATTACGTTCCCAGAGAACTATTCGGCATTCTCAATTACGTTTGTCTAAAAAACGTATTTTGTCCGTGATTACGTTTTATTGAACATATTGTAATGACCTCGCCGGTGACATAACGATGTCGAGTCATTAGTAATTGAAGGAACTTTTAATGAACCAAAAAAAACCAGGTCACTGAAACCCGTAACCAACGGCAGAAATCCCACCCAAAACAAACCCCGGTTACTCCGGCAACCCCCAACACGGTCTCACTCATGTGCAGGCCCCCACCCTCGTGTTCTTCCAAGGCCCTCTCCCAGCTGACCTAATGATTCGCCCCCACACTGATTGACAAGAAGAACATTACAATACATGCACACAGAACAACTGGCATAACGGACAACGAAATACAATGCAACACATAACACACAAACTATTTAACTGTCCCAGGGTCGCTACAATATCGTAAATACGAATTCGTTCTCAGCCTATTTTTGCCATTTATTTACCGTGTTACTATGGCAGAATAAAGAATAAATTAATGCATTATCATTCGTCTTGAACATGTGTTTTTACAGAGTGGTGGAGAGGGATGACGTATGTTGGCAAACCCGGAAGTGAGCGTCGCCCTCGGTTCCATTGACAAAAAGCCAACGGGTTTTCCATTGGATTTTGGATTATTGCAGAAAAATCCTCAACTCCTCAAAAACGGAAAATAAAAAAAAATAAAAAAATAACCGTGCTCCAAAGAACGAAGTGTAAACCAATGCATTCTGAATGGGAGTGTTTCTCCGATTTTTCCATGCTACACAACGAAATGTAAACCCATGCAAATAAAGACTTCATGGTCATAATAATTTAAATATCATTAATCTACTACTGAGTGTGTAGGGAGGTAGGCTATTCTATTTTTTTCAACGGGGCTGAATCCAGTCACTTGACCGTCATGGTTGCTATGGTGGTTGCTATCGACCGCCCCCTCTAATACTCGTGGCTCACGCGGCAAAGGAGCTGCCGTCAATTGGGTTGTTTTTGTCGTAAACTAGGGTCCGATGGTTGAAAAATAGACAGATATTCCAAGGTATCCTTAAAAGGCAGCTTGGATGTGTTTATTTTCTGCAGTTTAGACTTTTTCTATAACTAATTTTTGAAAGCAAAACACCAAGCTCATTGATTTAACGAGGGAGGGTTATTGAAACAATTTATTAAATAAATATTTGTGAGAGGTCATTCCTTCTCCTGATTTTACTTCCTATTTATGTCTAGGGTAAACCCCTACTGTCCACAAGCATCCCCCCCCTCCCCATATGGATTTGGAGAATTGTTGCCACGTCCCAGTGGTGGAGGTATCATATATATATGAAAGAGGGCATTCAATTATAGCCTACAATGATCAATTAGGAGGCCGAAGCCTTAAAGGAAGTGATGCAATAGGTGACTGAGTCGACAACATTTAAGTAAGCTGTATATGTATAGGGTCTCTTATATATCAAAGAGGGTCTCAAAGGACGCATACGCTTCAACCTGTGGCTCCAGCACTACAGGAAATGACTCAGCAAGTGCTCCATCTCGTTGCAACTCACCCAGCGGCTCGCTTGCAAGATTTTGGCCTGAAGTTCTTCCCAGACCTACACCCTAGCCATCCAACATGCATATCTGAGAATCAGGCCTCTCTTTAATAATGACAAAAAGTTATGAGAGAAACACACATTAACTTTTTGTTATCTCATAAGCGGCGTGGTGCCGGCTCCTTTTGACCTTTTGACCACCGACTTCAAAAACATGGCCACAGGCCAGCTGTGTCTACACACCTTTAGCCACAAATGTACACCTCCATCCCACAAAAAATGGGGACTAGAAACTAACCTCTGTCTTATGTACATTTACTGTACTGTTGGAGGTCACGCCCCTTTGCCGACCTTTTCGAGATAGCTAGGGATGCTAAAATGTTTACACACATTTCCCGGGGCCCCGTGAACGACATATCCGAGATTTGGAGTTCTAGCCCTTAGAGAAAAAAAGTTTTCCCAAATGGAGTGTCATTTGGACAAAGCCCCTCAGAAGTGTAGCCTGCAAGACCTAATGGTTCAGAATGTGGTGGAAAAACAGTTTTTGAGATGAGTTTCGGGCAGGAAGGGCCCAGTTAGGACCTAGATTAAGGCATTCAAATTTCAGGGCGGTAGGACCTTCCTATCTCAAAAACTGTTTTTCCACCACATTCTGAACCATTAGGTCTTGCAGGCTACACTTCTGAGGGGCTTTGTCCAAATGACACTCCATTTGGGAAAACTTTTTGTCTCTAAGGGCTAGAACTCCAAATCTCGGATATGTCGTTCACGGGGCCCCGGGAAATGTGTGTAAACATTTTAGCATCCCTAGCTATCTCGAAAAGGTCGGCAAAGGGGCGTGACCTCCAACAGTACAGTAAATGTACATAAGACAGAGGTTAGTTTCTAGTCCCCATTTTTTGTGGGATGGAGGTGTACATTTGTGGCTAAAGGTGTGTAGACACAGCTGGCCTGTGGCCACGTTTTTGAAGTCGGGGGTCAAAAGGTCAAAAGGAGCCGGCACCACGCCGCTTATGAGATAACAAAAAGTTAATGTGTGTTTCTCTCATAACTTTTTGTCATTATTAAAGAGAGGCCTGATTCTCAGATATGCATGTTGGATGGCTAGGGTGTAGGTCTGGGAAGAACTTCAGGCCAAAATCTTGCAAGCGAGCCGCTGGGTGAGTTGCAACGAGATGGAGCACTTGCTGAGTCATTTCCTGTAGTGCTGGAGCCACAGGTTGAAGCGTATGCGTCCTTTGAGACCCTCTTTGATATATAAGAGACCCTATACATATACAGCTTACTTAAATGTTGTCGACTCAGTCACCTATTGCATCACTTCCTTTAAGGCTTCGGCCTCCTAATTGATCATTGTAGGCTATAATTGAATGCCCTCTTTCATATATATATGATACCTCCACCACTGGGACGTGGCAACAATTCTCCAAATCCATATGGGGAGGGGGGGGATGCTTGTGGACAGTAGGGGTTTACCCTAGACATAAATAGGAAGTAAAATCAGGAGAAGGAATGACCTCTCACAAATATTTATTTAATAAATTGTTTCAAATAACCCTCCCTCGTTAAATCAATGAGCTTGGTGTTTTGCTTTCAAAAATTAGTTATAGAAAAAGTCTAAACTCCAGAAAATAAACACATCCAAGCTGCCTTTTAAGGATACCTTGGAATATCTGTCTATTTTTCAACCATCGGACCCTAGTTTACGACAAAAACAACCCAATTGACGGCAGCTCCTTTGCCGCGTGAGCCACGAGTATTAGAGGGGGCGGTCGATAGCAACCACCATAGCAACCATGACGGTCAAGTGACTGGATTCAGCCCCGTTGAAAAAAATAGAATAGCCTACCTCCCTACACACTCAGTAGTAGATTAATGATATTTAAATTATTATGACCATGAAGTCTTTATTTGCATGGGTTTACATTTCGTTGTGTAGCATGGAAAAATCGGAGAAACACTCCCATTCAGAATGCATTGGTTTACACTTCGTTCTTTGGAGCACGGTTATTTTTTTTTATTTTTTTATTTTCCGTTTTTGAGGAGTTGAGGATTTTTCTGCAATAATCCAAAATCCAATGGAAAACCCGTTGGCTTTTTGTCAATGGAACCGAGGGCGACGCTCACTTCCGGGTTTGCCAACATACGTCATCCCTCTCCACCACTCTATACTGTAAAAACACATGTTCAAGACGAATGATAATGCATTAATTTATTCTTTATTCTGCCATAGTAACACGGTAAATAAATGGCAAAAATAGGCTGAGAACGAATTCGTATTTACGATATTGTAGCGACCCTGGGACAGTTAAATAGTTTGTGTGTTATGTGTTGCATTGTATTTCGTTGTCCGTTATGCCAGTTGTTCTGTGTGCATGTATTGTAATGTTCTTCTTGTCAATCAGTGTGGGGGCGGATCATTAGGTCAGCTGGGGGAGGGCCTTGGAAGAACACGAGGGTGGGGGCCTGCACATGAGTGAGACCGTGTTGGGGGTTGCCGGAGTAACCGGGGTTTGTTTTGGGTGGGATTTCTGACGTTGGTTACGGGTTTCAGTGACCTGGTTTTTTTTGGTTCATTAAAAGTTCCTTCAATTACTAATGACTCGACATCGTTATGTCACCGGCGAGGTCATTACAATATGTTCAATAAAACGTAATCACGGACAAAATACGTTTTTTAGACAAACGTAATTGAGAATGCCGAATAGTTCTCTGGGAACGTAATTTTGATGAGAAAGGGTTGCTCTGTCAGTTGTCAAAAAAAGCGCACGGACGTGGCCTCTATAGCAACGACCTCAGCGTCAGAAACTGAAGCCACTCCGAGCGCGTCGATTTCTGACGAACGGTCAGTGACTTTTGCTTCAGTTTCTGACGCAAAAGGGTACCCTTGCGCTGCTTTTTTCGACGCATGGGGTTTTCAGCAGCCATCGGGTCCCCCGTCAAAGGGTTATTGTAACTAGTTGAAAACCCCATGCGTCTAAAAAAGCAGCGCAAGGGTACCCTTTTGCGTCAGAAACTGAAGCAAAAGTCACTGACCGTTCGTCAGAAATCGACGCGCTCGGAATGAGAATGTGCATCAGCCTCAGCTACCCAACACTGATCAAAAAAACGATTGTTTCTCTCAATCAAAGCACCAACCAGGACAACTGATGCCCAGAGCCTTAACCCATACATGTTGTGTAATTAACAAGGACACGTTGGTGTAGTTGTGTTGAGGAATGTCACAGATGTCACTGTAAAATCGCCGTTATTGTGCAGCCATCGGCTCTTCCGTTAGCCAATGGGATGAATGCTTATAGCTTCATATATTGCCGTGGAGGGATTACATTGTAATGAGTGGAAAACCCCGTGCGTCGAAAAAAGAAGCGCAAGGTCCTCCGTTAGCCAATGGGATATGAATGCTCATAGCGTCTCTATGTGCAGCCATCGGGTCCCCCGTCAAAGGGTTACATTGTAACTAGTTGAAAACCCCATGCGTCTAAAAAAGCAGCGCAAGGGTACCCTTTTGCGTCAGAAACTGAAGCAAAAGTCACTGACCGTTCGTCAGAAATCGACGCGCTCGGAGTGCTCCACAAAACGAAACGAGAGAGAGAGAGAGGCTTCAGAAGGGGTGTGCGCAGATAGTACAGTGCACACACTAGTTATATATATGTCAATATTTCAGATTTCTCAAGCAAACTTCCTCAAAAACTGAAACGAACATGCTCCACAGAACGCGCGTTTCTCAGACAATTAAAGTGCTCCACAAAACGAAACGAGAGAGATAGAGGGAGAGAGAGAGAGAGAGAGAGAGAGAGAGAGAGAGAGAGAGAGAGAGAGAGAGAGAGAGAGAGAGAGAGAGAGAGAGAGAGAGAGAGAGAGAGGCTTCAGAAGGGGTGTGCGCAGATAGTATCGTGCACCCTTTATATATGTCAATATCTCCATTTTTGCATTTTTGAAGCAGACCTCCTCAAAAACTGAAAATAAATAAAAATAACCGTGCTCCACAGAAAGAAGCGTAAACCAATGCATTTTGAATGGGAGCGTTTCTCCAATGTTAACCCCATATATATATATATATATATATATATATATATATATATGTATTCATTATATAGGAGATGCCCTCCTAAGCCCATCAGCTACTTGGCTCCGCAGTGCATCAGTGGTGTCCCTCTCTATGGCTCCCTCTCTCTCTTTTCCGCTGTGTTTTGAGAATTCATATCGATATAACCAGTAGCGTACCGTGGGGTTTATTGGACCGAAGCGGTTGTTGGATGGGTAAAAAAGAAAAAAAAAGTAGAATTTTTTTTTTTTTTCTCATGGGCCCCCCCTCTGCCTTGGGCCCCCCCACAACTGTCCCCTTCGTCCCCGCAGTCCGACGGCCCTGGCAACGCCAGTTCATTAACAAAAATGAAACATACAAGTCGGCCTTTATGCCACAAAATGTGTTATGAACTAATGTACCACAACAACATTATCGCTCCTACACAATGCAAAAGTAAAACTGACCCATCACCCATGGCATGATGTTTTAAAGCTGCCCTGGTGAAGCTGCCAAATCCGGCGCTGTTCCATGTCCCCTCACTGATGTTGAACAGCAAACACGGCGAGTAGAATAGGTTGTTCTGAACGGTGCTAGCCCATAGCCAGTCATAGCGGCAGTAGTTGCACTCTGTAAAGTGCCGCACAAAACCTTTACCGGCCTGGGTGAGCCCATCAGGCTTCAGTGTATGTCTTCCTCTTGAAATTAAATCTGTCTTCTCTCCAAACGATCGCCTTGAAAAAGGCAAACGAAGGAGATCAGAAACAGGATCGCTAGGTGCTGTGAAGGCGGTGGCCATAGTAGGCCTACTTCACTATCAACTCTGTACCGCCAACAATTCAAAATTCGCTGATGACATCACCGGGGGCCAGCGCCGGCATATTGCTGGGCCCTGGGGTCGTTCTGTTACTACAACATTCAGCTTCAGCAAAAGGGGTAGCAATACTTTTGGTGCTGGCCCCGCCGGTGCATGTAACCTAGCTGTGATGTGTTATTCAGCTGAGCTCAGCCTTACAAAAAAAAACGGTTTTCCTTCTGGAATTATGTTGAAAGTAGTGAAAAAAATATAGAATTAAGATGCGTTCAGACACAAATTAATGTAATTTAGAAAAAAAAAAATATTTATATATTTTTTAGATTTTGACATGGCCAGCAGAGCCATGTCAAAAGGGCTCTGCATGTCGATAATGCCCTGACGGCCCACCACTGGATATAACGAGAAAGGATGTAATGATAACGGCAAGAAAATAAAAGCTCCATGGTCATAAGCATGTAACGAGGAAATGAGACAATCTAGTTGTGGGCCAGCAGAGGCTGAATTTTAACCGAATTCGGCCCATAACCTTATTTTTTACGTCTTTTTTACATTATAAATATTTTAATATTGTCTGGTACCTGAACCACACTTAGGCCTACACATTGGTGGAAGTGCAGATAGGCTACAGATCTTGTTATTACTAGGGCTGTCAAGCGATTAAAAAAATAAATCTTATTAATTACAGGCTCTGTGATTAATTAATCTAAATTAATTAATCAAAACCGCAAGATGTAATTTTTCATGCAAAGAAAACTAAAAATTTTCGTGAAGAAGATTGATAATTTTAGGTTTTATGTGAGGCCGCTTTTTTGCATGAAAAATTATCATTTAAATCCACAAACAACATATGTGTAATCCAGGGCATATAAAGACCGGGACCAGAAAATAATTATTTTCTCTCCATTGACACCCATTCATATTTTTCGATCTCATAGGTCCCATGAGCTCTACCGGAAGGGGCGTGACTTCGCCACTCTATAGTCATCATAAATCGTTTAAAAAAACAAGACATTGTGGAAAAAATAAATAAATAAACATAAAAAAAAAAAATGCATCTCAATCGAGTGTGACTTGACGAGGCTGCCTGCTAGCGCCAGCTTCAGGGGCTGTGGCAGCTCGTACCTGCGAGCTTGCTACCAAATGTTTTGTGTTGAGTTGATATTTGATGAACTCTGGTGATAGGACATTTCCTTACTACAGAGATTGCAGATAACGGTGTTCCTATCTACATAGTTAGGGAAAGTTAGGTATTTTTTTTGGCAATTTATTACCAATAGCTTTTTTGGCCATGTGTTCCTATAGGTGTCTAGTAACATCTCCCAATTTATCCATGGCCAAATCCTCTGGGAATCGCCTTGAGAGCCAATCAAAGTTGGGGTGCCCAGAGGGCCTGGGTAAAAATAGTGGAAAAAGAAATTATACCAAAAAGTGCCTTTTGAGATGGTTAACTAGGGTTTTTTAGGTGTGCTGAATCTATCCCAGTCATTTTTTTTGAGTAAAAAATAGTCCAAATCCCTGAAAATATCATTAATTTAACAATTACAAATCAAAACTTGCGTTATCAGTTGACATTTTAACAAACCTCATCCAACTCCCCTGCATCTACCTCACTACTATTATCATCTGGCAGATTGATGTTCTGGCATGAGTTACCATGACAGTTCCCACAAGCAGAAATACATTTGACTCCTTGCTTTTTACAGCAGCATCTTTATCCGCCGGTATAATAGCAACATCGTCATAGAACCGCCCACAAAGCTACTTGCGTTTGGCGCTTCTCACTTGCGTTTCAGAGCGTTAAAATAGGGCCCGATATGTACCTATGAACAATAATCTTACTTTGAATCATATAGTGAGCCCACTATAAAATGACACAATTTACAACACAATTAATGTTGATCAATGACACAGAGACTATTTACAATGGTTTATTTAGCTAAGGTAGGCTACTAGATTTTACATTAGCCTAATGTTAGCTAACTTAAGCTGGATGCTACCTAGCAACATTCATTTTAGGCTGTAACTAAGAGATAAAATTATGCAGGGGCCTATAAATAAATAAACAACTAAAATTTAGAAGGAAAAATATTTACTTACCATGTCAGAAAGTAATTTTGTTGTGGGCGTGTTGGAGCAGCGGCTAGTGTCTTCGACTGACATCCGGGAGACCAGGGTTCAATTTGCACGCTTTGAATAGAGCGGCTGCAAAATACACCTCTACCTTTATATTTTCTCTCAACGATCCTGCTTCTTCTCCACATGCAGAGAGGTCATACTACTTAGCATTTGCATAGCAGGTGCATTACTGTAGTGTATTTAAAAAAAAGTTATTCAGAGTGTTTTTATCTCGAATTTAATGAGCAGATTACATTTTTCAAACAGGACCCATAGGTTAAATTTGACAGATCAATATTTAAGGGTTAAGGAGTCATTTTTACTCGAAACTAAAGACTGGGATTGATTCAGCATCCTTGAAAATCCCTAGTAAGCCATCTCAAAAGGCACTTTTGGTAGATTATTTTTTTCCCACTATTTTTACCCAAGCCCTCTGGGCACCCCAACTTTGATTGGCTCTCAAGGCGAATCCCACAGGATTTGGCCGTGGATAAAATGGGAGGTGTTACTAGGAACACATGGTAATAAAAGCTATTGGTAATAAATTATTTCAGGAAATGGCAAAAAAAATACCTAACTTTCCCTAACTAACAGTTCCGTCTTGGAGTTTAGACTTCAACTGTT
This sequence comes from Gadus morhua, assembly GCF_902167405.1. Classification (NCBI taxonomy): domain Eukaryota; kingdom Metazoa; phylum Chordata; class Actinopteri; order Gadiformes; family Gadidae; genus Gadus; species Gadus morhua. The sequence continues at coordinate 1,410,164 of NC_044066.1, forward strand.
CGTTCACGGGGCCGAGCAGCGTGTTCTCGTCTGCCTCCATTTGGTTTAAACGCAAAAGACGCACCGGGTCAAAGGTCACTATACTATATAATTAACGCGTTAATTTGACAGCCCTAGTTATAACGATAATTGGATAAAAGCTACATGTCTATTTATAATATTATAATTAAATAATGGTATATTTATATATAATACATATTTTAATATTTAATTAATTCAATATTAAACCAATGCATTTCTATCTGGTGATTTTTTTCGACTTCAGAAGGGGGGGCGGGCTTCGCAGTGCACACTCTATACAGATCTTGATATAACGATAATTGAATAAAAGCTACATGTCTACTTATAATATTATAACTAAATCATTTTATATTTGCATAGGATATATAATCTATATTTTAATATTTAATTAATTCAATATTAAACCAATGCATTTCAATCGGGTGATTCTTTTCGACTTCAGAAGGGGGGGGCGGGCTGACCAGGGCACGCTCTAACAGATCTTGCTATTGAATAAAAGCTACATGGTCTACTTATAATATTATACCTAAATAATGTTATATTTATATTTAAATATAATATAAAGCATATATTTTAATATGTAATTTATTCAATATTAAACCAATGGATTTCAATCTGGAGATTTTTTTCGACTTCAGAAGGGCAGCACAGTGCACTTTCTAGTTATGGATTGGTCAAAACAATAACCGATTTCTGCAGCAGACCCCATCAAAAACTGAAACTAACCACGTCCCTTAAACCCAGTCTCACTCTCAGAATGTAGTATAACTACGTTGGTCCACTACGGAAAACGCATTACAATAACGGCTCTAATCATGACATGCCCTATTATTTTCAATGGGGCTGCGTCCACGTTCCTTGACTGTAATGGATGCGATGGTGGTTGCTATCCACCGCCCCCTCTGCTCCTTACATGGCTCCAAAAACCACACAGCAATGGAGCTGCCGTCAATTGTGTTGTTTTTGTGGTAAACTAGGGTCTGCTGGTTAGGAAATAGACAGATATTCCAAGGTTTCCTTCTAAAGGCACATTGGATGTTTCTATTTTCTGCAGATAAGAATTAATAAGTTACTTTTTTAATTAACTTTTTTTAATCTCTGTCTGGTGGCTTGTTACGATACCCTGAGAGACGCGCATCGACAGATTTTATAGTGACACAGTCTATAACCTATTCTTGAAAGTAAACCACCAAGCTCATTGATTTAACGAGGCAGGGTTATTTGAAACAATTAATTAAATATGTGTGAGAGGTCATTCCTCCTCCCGAGTGTGCTTCCTATTTATGTCTAGTGTACACCCCTACTGTCCACAAGTACACCCCCCCCCCCTCCCCATATGGATTTGGAGAATTGTTGCCACGTCCCAGTGGTGGTGGTATCATATATATGAAAGAGGGCATTCAATTATACTACAATGATCAATTAGGAGGCCGAAGCCCAATGGCAGTCAATGGGAGAATGCTTGGGTGATTTTCCATGTCAATGAATTCGCCCAGAGAAGCGGCACCATGTGAAACGCGACTTGAATCTGACGATTCTGATTGGACAATGACAGATAATATGTCTAGAACACTGAAAACTACTTTTGCTGTGATAGAATTTGTTAGAAAAAAATCCTCTTTCTCCCTGTTGGTAGTCTCATCTCATCTCATCTTCATCCGCTTATCCGGGGTAGGGTCGCAGGGGTCCCAGCTCAAGCACGGGGCCCCAGACTTCCCTTTCCCGGGCCACATTGACCAGCTCTGACGGGGGGATCCCGAGGCGTTCCCAGGCCAGTGTTGAGATATAATCTCTCCAACTAGTCCTGGGTCTTCCCCGAGGTTTCCTCCCCACTGGACGTGCCTGAAACACCTCCCAAGGGAGGCGCCTAGTGGGCATCCTTACCAGATGCCCGAACCACCTCAGCTGACTCCTTTCTAAGTAAAGGAGCAGCGGCTCTAATCCAAGTTCCTCACGGATGGCTGAGCTTCTCACCCTATCCCTAAGGGAGAAGCCAGCCACCCTTCTGAGAAAACTCATCTCGGGCGCTTGTACCCGCGATCTCGTCCTTTCGGTCATCACCCAACCCTCATGACCATAGGTGAGGATAGGAACGAAGATCGACCGGTAGATCGAGAGCTTTGCCTTGCGGCTCAGCTCTCTTTTCGTAACAACGGTGCGGTAAAGCGAACGCATTACCGCCCCCGCTGCTCTGATTCTCCGGCCAATCTCACGCTCCATCGTACCCTCACTCCGAACAAGACCCCGAGTTACTTGAACTCCTTCACTTGGGCCAAGGACTCATATCCTACCCGGAGTAAGCAATCCACCGGTTTCCTGCTAAGAGTCATGGCCTCAGATTTAGCGGTGCTGATCCTCATCCCAGCCGCTTCACACTCGGCCGCCAGCCGATTCAGTGAGTGCTGAAGGTCACAGGCCGATGATTCAATGAGGACCACATCATCTGCAAAAAGCAGTGACGAGATCCTCAGACCACCAAACTGCAACCCCTCCCCACCACGACTACGCCTCGATATCCTGTCCATGTATATCACAAACAAGATTGGTGACAAGGCACAGCCCTGGCGGAGACCAACACCCACTGACAACGAAACTGACTGGCTGCCAAGGACGCGACCACAGCTCTCGCTTTGGGAGTACAGAGATTGGATGGCCCTTAGGAGAGACCCCCTTACCCCATACTCCCGCAGCACCTCCCACAGTTTCTCCCGGGGGACCCGGTCATACGCTTTCTCCAGATTAAAAAAACACATGTAGACCGGATGGGCATACTCCCAGGTCCCCTCCAGGATCCTTGCGAGAGTGTTGGTCCGTAGATCCACTTCCGGGGCGAAAACCGCATTGTTCCTCTTCAATCTGAGGTCCAACGATTGGCCGAAACCTCCTTTCCAGCACCTTGGAGTAGACTTTACCAGGGTGGCTGAGAAGTGTGATACCCCGGTAATTAGCACACACTCTCTGGTCCCCCTTTTTGAACAGGGGAACCACCACCCCGGTTTGCCACTCCTTTGGCACTGTACCCGACTCCCACGCAATGTTGAATAGGCTTGTCAACCATGACAGCCCCTCAACACCCCGAGCCTTTAGCATTTCTGGCTGGATCTCATCAATCCCTGGGGCTTTGCCACTGCGGAGATGTTTGACTACCTCAGTGACCTCCACCCGGGAAATTGACGAAGAAACACCATCAACCTCGAGCTCTGCCTCCGACATAGAGGGCGTGTTATTCGGATTCAGGAGTTCCTCAAAGTGTTCCTTCCAACGTCCGACGACCTCCTCAATTGAGGTCAACAGAGTCCCATCCTTACTGTACACAGCTTGGATGGTTCCCTGTTTCCCCCTCCTGAGGTGCCGGATAGTCTTCAAGAAACACTTTGGTGCCGACCGAAAGTCCTTCTCCATGGCCTCTCCGAACTTCTCCCACACCCGCTGCTTAGCCTCCGACACGGCAGCAGCTGCTGTCGGTACCCTGCAACCGAGTCAGGAGTCCTCCAGGATATCATATCCCGGAAGGCCTCCTTCTTCAATCGGACGGCTTCCCTGACCACCGGTGTCCACCACGGTGTCCGAGGGTTATTGCCCCTTGAGGAGCCTAAGACCCTGAGGCCACAGCTAGCCGCCGCAGCTTCAGCAATGGAGGCTTTGAACACCGCCCACTCCGGCTCAATGCCCCCAACCTCCACAGGAATGCCAGAAAAACTCCGCCGGAGGTGTGAGTTGAAGATACCTAGGACGGGGGCCTCCTCCAGTCGTTCCCAATTCACCCGCACTACTCGTTGGGGCTTACCAGGTCAATCCGGAAATTTCCCCCATTCCCCGATCCAACTCACCACCAGATGGTGGTCGGTTGACAGTTCCGCCTCTCTCTTAACCCGAGTTTTCAAAAGATAGATAGATAGATAGATAGATAGACAGACAGACAGACAGACGGACGGACGGACGGACGGACGGACGGACAGACAGACAGACAGACAGACAGATAGATAGATAGACACTTTATTGATCCCTTGGGAATGCTCCTTCAGGGAAATTCAAAATTCCAGCAGCGGTAGTACAGAAAAGACACATAAACAAGCAAGAAAAACACAAGCTAAAATGCAACAAGACATTGTATAAATACATTTTAAAAAGAAGAAGCAGCAGCAGCAGATGTTAGCAGCAATTATTATATCTTTTTTGTGTTAATAATGGAGTGAGTAGCAATAAATAAATAAATAAATTGATTATGCAAGCTCGATCAGTCTATCCTATTTCTATTTCCCTTTATCCACTGTACTGTACTCCTCCTGCTGCCCCCCCCCTCCTCCCTCCAAGTGCGGAGTTGTGGAGTGTGATGGCACGATGGACAAAGGAGTTCATTAGTCTGTTGGTGCGGCATCTGGGGAGGAGCAGCCTGTCGCTGAAGGAGCTTCTTTGGTTGCTGATGACAATGTGCAGAGGGTGGCTGGTGTCATCCAGGATGGCCAGAAGCTTCTTTGTGGTTCTCTCCTCTGCCACTGTCACCAGACAATCCAGCTTGCAGCCAACCACAGAGCCGGCCCGCCTGATGAGCTTGTCAAGCCTGGTAGAACATTGACAGAAGTTTACTACAGATATTAAAAGATCGCAGCCTCCTTAAAAAATACATTCTGCTTTGGCCTTTCTTGTAGAGGTGGTCGGTGTTGATTGCCCAGTCCAGTTTTTTGTCAAGCCACACTCCCAGGTACTTGTAGCTGCCCACGGTTTTCACCTCTACTCCATCGATGTCCACTGCTTGGGGGCGTGGCCTTGACTTCCCAAAGTCTATCACCAGCTCTTTGGTTTTTGATGTGTTGAGCTGCAGGCTGTTTGCATGGCTCCAGGTGACAAAGTCTCTCACTAGAGTCCGGTACTCCTCCTCTTGGTCCCCCCCTATACACCCCATGATGGCTGTGTTGTCAGCATACTTCTGAATGTGGCACGATTCAGAGTTATGGCTGAAGTCTGAGGTGTATAAGGTGAAGAGAAGAGGGGCCAGCACAGTCCCCTGAGGCGCCCCAGTGCTGCTGATTAAGATGTCCGATGTGGTGTCCTTTAATCGAACAAACTGTGGTCTATCTATGAGGTAGTTCGTGATCCAAGTTATCAGGTGGGGGTCAACTTGCATAGCTGACAGTTTGTTTTGTAGTATGAGGGGCTGGATTGTGTTGAAGGCACTAGAGAAGTCTAGGAAAAGAATCCTGACTGTGCCCGCCCCCTTGTCCAGATGTGAGTGGGCCCGGTGTAGGAGATACAGGATGGCATCCTCCACACCAACCCCTGTCCGGTAGGCAAACTGTAGTGGATCCTGAGCGTGCAGCACCTTAGGCCTGAGGTGTCTGAGAAGGAGCCGCTCCAGGGTCTTCATCAGATGTGATGTGAGTGCCACCGGTCGGAAGTCATTCAGCTCACTAGGTCGGGTTTTCTTTTGAACCGGAACTATGCAAGATGTCTTCCAGAGGGTGGGCACTCTCCCTAGTTGTAGACTGAGGTTGAAGACGTACTGAAGCGGCTCCCCAAGTTCAGCAGCGCAGGTCTTCAACAGGCGTGAGCACACATTATCTGGGCCCGCTGCTTTCTTTGGGCGAAGCTTCCTCAGTTCTCCTCTGACCTGGTCAGCAGTAATAATGCAGGGAGGAGGGTCCCCTGGGGTGTTTGAGGAGAGATTGTAAGAGGGGTGGAGAGCGGTGTCCAGTGGTGAGGGGAAGGGGGGATCGCATGACGGTGGTGAAAGTGAGGGTGCCATTATGTTGGTGCCTTGGCTGGATGGTTGGTCAAACCTGTTGAAAAAGATGTTAACCTGGTTTGCCCTCTCCACAGTCCCCCCCTCTGTACTGTTCTTAGCTTTGTGGCCTGTGATGATTTTCTCACCATCCCAGACCTCCCTCATATTGTTCTCCATCAGTTTGTGCTCCACCTATCTCCTTTAACTCTCCTTCACCTCCTTCAAACACTGTTTCAGCTCACGCTGTGCTGTCTTAATCACCTCCTTGTCCCTGCTACTGAAGGCTACCTTCTTCTTATTAAGACAGTTTTGACGTCACACGTCACCCAAGGCTTGTTGTTTGGATAGCAGCGAACAGTCCGAGTAGGGGCGACTACATCTGTGCAGAAGTTTAGATAGTCTGTCAGGCAGTGTGTCAGCCCCTCTATGTCCTCACTCTGTAGTACACTCCAGTCTGTAGTTTGGAAGCAGTCTCTGAGGGCATCCTCCGCTTCAGGAGACCATCTCCTAAAGGAGCGTGTTGTGACAGACTGCCTCTGCACTAGGGGGGTGTATTGTGGCTGCAGGTAGACCAGGTTGTGGTCCGACTTCCCAAGTGGGGGGAGGGGGGTGACCCTGTATGCATCCCTAACATTTGCATACAGGAGGTCAATTGTATTGTTGTTTCTAGTGGGGCAGTTCACAAACTGATAAAAAACAGCCAGAGTAGAATCCAGGGTGGCATGGTTAAAATCACCGGAAATTAAGAAGAAAGCCTCTGGGTGTAGAGTCTGAAGCCTTGCTGTGACAGCGTGAATCTTGTCACAGGCAGTGGCTGCGTCGGCTCTCGGAGGAATGTAAACACACACACAGCGATCACGTGACTAAACTCCCTCTGTAAATAGTATGGCCGGAGGCTGACAGCTAGTAGCTCTAGGTCCCGGCAGCATGAAGCCTTCTTCACAGAGATATGTCCTGGGTTACACCAGCGATCGTTGACATATATTATGAGCCCCCCACCTTTGCTCTTACCACAGGCTTTTGTGTCTCTATCGGCTCTCACCGCGCTGAAACCCGGCAGGTCCACGTTAGTAACTGGGATGAGGGGGGTAAGCCACGTATCTGTGAATATTAGCAGGCTGCTCTCCCGGTAGATCCGCTGGTTAGTTAAGGCCGTTAGCTCGTCGATCTTATTTGGCAAGGCGTTCACGTTCCCCATGGTGATGGAGGGAATTGATGGCTTAAAACGCCTCCGATTGTCCGCTAGCCTAGCCTTTAGCTTAGCGCCAGCCTTACAGCCCCGATATATCCTCCTCAGCGCTGCCGGTATACGGTGCCGTACGCCGGCTTGTGTGCTTGTTTTCAGAGCCAACAACTGTTCTCTCGGATAACTCAGAGAACTGGTGTGTGGCTTCTCTTTAAAGTTTGTCATAACCATGGTTATATATTAAAACACCCTACTCCTGCACAAGGTTGCAGGAGTAGCAAAACATTAAGAAAATAAAGTTAAAAACAACACAGTACTACGGAGCAACTGGAAAAGGCTGCTGTCTCGCACAGCGCCATGGCAACACATGCGGCCTCAGATCAGATGACACGATCACGAAATCGATCATTGATCTTTGGCCTAGGGTACTCTGGTACCAGGTACACTTATGAGCACCCTTATGTTCGAACATGGTGTTCGTTATGGATAATCCATGACTAGCACAGAAGTCCAATAACAAACGACCGCTCGGGTTTAGATCAGAGAGGCCGTTCCTCCCCACCACGCCTCTCCATGTGTCTCCATCGTTGCCCACGTGGGCGTTGAAGTCTCCCAGCAGAACTACGGAGTCCCCTACTGGAGCCCCATACAGGACTCCATTCAGGGTCTCCAAGAAGGCTGAGTACTCTGAACTGCTGTTTGGTGCATACGCACAAACAACAGTCAGAGTTTTCCCCCCTACAACCCTTAGGCGCAGGGAGGCGACCCTCTCGTCTACCGGGGTAAACTCCGGTCTAACTGATAGCACTCCACCTCCCTCACAAGCTCCGGTTCCTTTCCCCACAGCGAGGTGACGTTCCACGTCCCCAGAGCCAGCTTCTGCCGCCCGGGTCTAGTCCGTCGAGACCCCTGACCTTCGCTGCCACCCATGTGGCTGCGCACCCGACCCCAACGGGTCTTCCCACAGGTGATGGGCCCATGGGATGAAGAGAGGGGGGGTGCCACGTAGTTTGTTCGGGCTGTTACCGACCGGGCTCCGTGGCAAACCCGGCCACCAGGCGCTCGCCATCGAGCCCTCCGTCTGGGCCTGGCTCCAGACGGGGGCCCCGGGCTTCCTCCGGGCCGGGTCACATCTCCTCTTCTTTCGTTATTCATTGGAGTTTTTGAACCATTCTTAGTCTGGCCCCTCACCTGAGACCACTCTGCCATGAGAGACCCTACCAGGAGCACAAGGCTCCAGACAACACAGCCCTCAGGTTCACAGGGACACGCAAACCTCTCCACCACGATAAGGTTACGGTTCCAGGAGAGGCAGTTGGTAGTGCGCCACCTAAATTGCCCCTATACACCATCCGCCCCTGCATATAGGGTTAACATCTGAGAAATGCTCCCATTCAGAATGCATTGGTTTACAGTTCGTTCTGTCGAGCACGGTTATTTCTATTTATTTAGGATATTTATTTTCAGTTTTTGAGGAGGTCTGCTTCAAAAATGCAAAAATGGAAATATTTACAATATAAATAACTAGAGGGTGCACTGTAATATCTACACACACCCCTTCTGAAGCCTCTCTCTCTCTCTCTCTCTCGTTTAGTTTTGTGGAGCACTTTAATTGTCTGAGAAATTAGCGTTCTGTGGAGCACGTTCGTTTCAGTTTTTGAGGAGGTCTGCTTAAAAAATCAGAAATATTGACACATAACTAGAGGGTCGACTGTACTATCTGCGCACACCTCTTCTGAGGCCTCTTAATCTCTCTCTCTCTCTCTCTCTCTCTCTCTCTCTCTCTCTCTCTCTCTCTCTCTCTCTCTCTCTCTCTCTCTCTCTCGTTTCTTTTTGTGGAGCACATTAATTGTCTGAGAAACGTGCGTTCTGTGGAGCACATTCGTTTCAGTTTGCTGCTTAAAAAATCGGAAATATTGACCTATATATAACTAGAGGGTGCACTGTACTATCTGCGCACACCCCTTCTGAAGCCACTCTCTCTCTCTCCCTCTCTCTTTCTCTCTCTCGTTTCGTTCTGTGGAGCGCAATAATTGTCTGAGAAACGCGCGTTCTGTGGAGCACGTTCGTTTCAGTTATTGAGGAGGTCTGCTCAAAAAATCGGAAATATTGACATATATATAACTAGAGGGTGCACTGTACTGTCTGCGCACTCTCTCTCTCTCGCCTGAAAAACGCTCCCATTCAAAATGCATTTGTTTACATTTCGTTCTGTGTAGCATGGAAACATCGGAGAAACGCTCCCATTCAGAATGCATTTGTTTACATTTCGTTCTGTGTAGCACGAAAAAAGTCGGACAATTGTGCTCTGGGACACGATCCAATAGATTAACGTTCGTGCGCATGAGCACGAAATCAGGTGATACCGGGTTGGACGGACAGGCATACAGATAACCCAAAGAGACAGACAGATGAGTTATGTATTGTCAACATCATCTTTATTAAATAATCAAATTTTATGACCTCATCGCATGACATAATAATCTAGAACAGACTGCAGGTTATTCATACAAAGGGTTTAACATACACCTAAGACACACACACACAAACTCCCACACATACACAAACTCAGATACACACGCAAACAAATTTGAGATACCCACACACAAACTCACATATACACACAAACAAACACACACAAAATCAGACCCCCCCCCACACACACACAAAAACCCAGACACACACAAACTGAGACACACACACGCACACATACACAAATACACACACACACAAACTGAGACACACACACACACACTCACACACAAAGTCAAACAGCCACAAGCTCAGACACACACACTCACACACAAACTCACACAGACACAAACTCAGACACACACACACACACGCTGATAATAATGCATCCATAATGACCTAATGAAGACTGAATTACATATGGTAGACATATTTG
>NC_044066.1:1427500-1445000 GCF_902167405.1 Gadus morhua
GGCAGTTAGTTATACGGACAGGTAGGTCATCCAAACATTTCATTCTGACCGTAAATGATTTAACAGGCCTATTTCATGTCAGAGACAGCCACAGATGCCCGAGTTTTTGTGTCAGAGCATTTGATTTATTGACTGCTGTCAAGAAGAGAATTAAACAATATATATAAAAAGAAAATCCTTCTAAAAGAAATGTTCGCCCCTAGCCTGCAATCCTTCCTCACTATTCTTCACCCCTGGCCTTCTCTCAACTTGCCTTCTCCTCCTCCTCCTCTTTTCTCCCTCCAAGCCCCTCCCCCTCCTCCTCCTCCTCCTCCTCCTCCTCCTCCTCCTCCTCTCCTTATCTAATGGGGAGGAAAGTCTTGCCTCAGCATAAACACAGGCCTCCTACTCCCCGGAGTTGCTAACGCTGAGCAACTTAGCAAGCAGCTGTGGTCCTGCCACCTGCTAGCAGATAATGAAGCTAAGCTAAAATGCTAATCTGGCTAATATACAGCGCGGGACCAGGACAAGTTTGTGGCCGCTGTATACTGCTGAGTAGCAATTGTGTGTGTGTGTGTGTGTGTGTGTGTGTGTGTGTGTGTGTGTGTGTGTGTGTGTGTGTGTGTGTGTGTGTGTGGTGTGTGTGTGTGTGTGTGTGTGTGTGTGTGTGTGTGTGTGTGTTTTATCACAATAGCCATTTTCACACGTCTTCCGTCTTTTCTCCGCATTTGTATATCAGGAGGATCGACCGTGAGGTTCACTCACACTTCTTCACACTTGATGCCCGATATGCAGACATCGGTGTCGCTTCGACATCAGTAGAATCAACGGGGGGTTTAGGGGGGTGGGCTTGCAAGGGGCGGGATATGACGTAGGGTTGAGGTTCGCAAGAGATAAGGACGGCCGGTGTCACGTTAAAATTGTACCGGGGGCGAAAATTGTACCGGCCTACGTCATCAGTTGTTTACATCTTGACAACCAGCCGACAACATTCGGCTCATGTTTCCAAAAGACGAAATAACATAATACAGATAACGGATCGCTAGATAACACTTGTTTTTACTTTATATTTGTATTGTATTTAATTGTTTAATCGAGGCGATCGCGTCAAATGACGTAGGAATGTACAAGAACCTACCTACGTCATTTGACGCGATCGACCGTTTCCCGGCAACAGACGATCGCGTCGTCTGTTGCTATTCGATTAAACAATTAAATACAATACAAATATCAAGTAAAAACAAGTTTTATCTAGCGATCCGTTATCTGTATTATGTTACTTCGTCTTTTGGAAACATGAGCCGAATGTTTTTTGCAACCTGCCCGGCAACAGACGATCGCGTCGTCTGTTGCCAGGCAGGTTGTCAAGATGTAAACAACTGATGACGTAGGCCGGTACAATTTTCGCCCCTGGTACAATTTTAACGTGACACCGCTTTCACTGGTTTGTTTTTGTTTGATCGCAGACAGCACAGAGGCAGAACGGGCAGAACTCATCGTGATCATCTTAAATGTTGCTGCAGCGATGCATCATATATTCCTTTGCATCCACAACATCCGCATCGATCGATGAAAGATTGGAGCATGAGTTAGAGACAAATAGAAGAAACAACGAAGAAGAAAGGCGTCGCGAACGACTGCGTTACCAGAGAAAGAGCATATTTTTTTTGCTTCGTTTCACATATAACAAACACTGGGAGAAATACAGTAGATTTCTGTGATTAACTGAAAAAAAGGGATTGAAAGGACGGGACCCTATAATGTTCAGCTAACTGTTAGAATAGATAATAATAAAAAAAAACACGCGTGCAGCCGTGAACTCATGTATTGTATTGATTGTATGATGGGTACGTTTAGGGTTACAACAAGACCTATCATTTTGTGTTCAGCGCGAATGGGGTGGGTGTGCCTGTCTGTGTGATTAATGGGAGAATATTCACAGGAACAAAATAGTTCTGCTGAACCGCAACCTCCTCCTTGGAAACGCATGAACGCACGCACACTCACTCCCTCCCTCACTCCCTCACTCCCTCACTCACTCACTCACTCACTCACTCACTCACTCACTCACTCACTCACTCACCCACCCGCTCAGTCACTTACTCACTTTCTCTCTCTCTCTCTCTCTCTCTCTCTCTCTCTCTCTCTCTCTCTCTCTCTCTCTCTCTCTCTCTCTCTCTCTCTCTCTCTCTCTCTCTCTCTCTCTCTCTCTCACACACATACACACACACACACACACACACTGTGGACTCTGGAAGCTCTAATGAAGCAAGTGTTATATGATGTGTGCAGGTGTGTGAAGGGTGGGGAGACAATGGGGTGAGAACAGAGCTTGGAGGAGTGTAAAGGATGGAGGGAGAGGGGAGGAGGGAGGAGATGGGAGGCTGGAGGGAGATTGAGAGAGAGGGAGAGGGGAGGAGATAAAAACTGACATAAAGGGGGAGGAAGGGAGAAGGGGAGGAAGAGGAAGGGAGAGGGGAGGAATAGGAAGGGAGGGTGTGGGGGAGGATGTCTGGTGTGTCTCAGGCTCAGTGTGTTGTTGACATTAGCCGACCAATGGCCCTCTGATGGCTGATCGGATTGACAACGTTATTGGCTGTCATCCAGGAAGGGAGTGATACTGTCCCGCTGTTTATCAAAGCAGAAACTTTATCGTCACCTCACAGGCAGACAGGCCCTGGGACGTACAGATTCACCTATACTAATTTAGTCATTTCGCAGATGCTTTTATCCACTTACAAGTGAGGCTCAGGAAAACAGCACAACCAACTTTCTGAAGGACAACAGGACTAAGCACAGAGTCTCTCTTGGAATCAAATTTACAAGGTCAGTAGATATCTGTTTTGTTTGCGTTATAGTTCCAGTGAGTACATTTCAACAGAGTATTTTCTAAATTCAGTACTGGAGTGAAAATAACATTCAAATCAATCAATACGTAATTAAATAATGATAAAAAGAAAAACACTGTTTTGGTATAGATTGTCTTGTTCTTGGAGCGATCTCTTCTGGTTTATTTTATATTGCCCATGTTCACACATTACCGATCAATAAATACTAATGATCAATATCTGGATTGGATGCTCTGGGTCTCTGCTGATTTGATCAGAGGGATAATTACATTGAGGCAGAATGTGTAAAACAAGTCCTGATGACCTCTCGTCAGGCCTAACAAGCGGTCATCAGGACCCCTCATTAGGCCCTGCTTCCCTGGTCTAACGAGGGAGAAAGGGTCCCTGGCCTAACGAGGGAGAAAGGGTCCCTGGCCTAACGAGGGGCCATCAGGACCCTCGTTAGGCCCTGTGTCCCTGGCCTGCTGCAGAGCTCCCAGATGGGAGTGCAAGGCTTTATCCTGTGAACGGGATGTACTCGATTTATATGTAAAGTAAGTTAGCTGAAAAAAAGTTTTTCTGCTGGCAGAATATGATCATTCCATGATTGGTAAAAGTATTATGATATTTAAATTAACATTTTAAAATCCTTATCTTATGCAATTTGCTTTAAAAGCAAAATGTACTATTATTTATGTTGTCATGTATAATACAAGTACAATGGACTATTAGGCTTTTGAAGCTGCATCAGTGTATTATTATCATTATGGTCTGGTATTTCCAGAGAGGAAGTGGGCCAGGAGGAAACAGGAAACACAACAATACTGCTGGCCCTCCATTACCCCACAACCACCACCAACTATTGTCCCCCAGACATCCGCAAGCAATTGCTGCCAAAACAGCACAAGTCATTCATTAAATTCAGAATGACGGAAACATTCTGAATTTTCTAAATGCCATGAGTCCATGAGTAAAAGCAATTTCAAGCTTTTAAAACAAATAATGAAATCTAACACCATACTCAGCTAACTCTAAATCTAGATTCCTAGAGGTCAAAGGGTTCTACAGGTTGAGGTCTCTGCAGTTTTCTGTTTTAGGGTTCAATAGGGTTCTAGAGGTTTCCCAAGTGCTGTAATTTTCTATTATAGGGTTCTAGAGTTTTCTTGAGGTTTGTAGAGGTTCCTTTTATAGGTTTCTATGAGTTTCTAGAGGTATCTGGCTAAATCAGATCATCAGCTAGCGGACTTAAATCGACGGGTGTTTAAGCAGAGCTAGCCAATGCGCTAGCTCCAGTGTTCAAGTTAACCGGCTATAGCCGAGCATTGGCCGATTGCACGCACACATGGCCGGTATAATAAAATGTAAACAGCCCACATTTCCGAGAAAAAAAAGAAGTTTGCATTTAGGTATGAATTAATCAGTAGCATTATGAAAACCAGTGAGTTCCTGGTCGAGCTCACCAGTGAGGCAAACACAAACTGGCATTCATGAACGAGTGCAGTGCACCCGCACATTCATGTCTTTTCTAAAGCGTAGGCCTACACAAATTGCCTCCAAACGCGTTGTTTGGAGGCTAAACGCGACGCAAAACGCGCAGGTTGAGGTTTTCCCGGAGCGAGGCTTTTCTCTCCAAAACAAGATTAAAACATCTATCAGAAACCGCCTAGCTGAGGAAAAAGTGACGAGGCTGATGCGCATATCGAGCCTTGGGCCGGGGTTCAACTTTTTTTTTTTTCATGGCACTTCCATGCCATGAAGTTGCGCCGAAAGTAGCCTCCAAGAATTGCAATTATCAAATTAATTATTTTTTACCCGTTTACCATTTTTACTGAGAATGGCTGTTATGTTTTTTTGCCTAGGCTAATTTAATAAATGGCATTTATTGAAGCAACTTAGTTTGTGTCGTTTGTCGTTTAAATGTGGAGTTTTGGTGATTATTTAATTATTAGTGAATAACATCAGGAAGATATTCCAAATGTCCGATATTCTGGAATAGTGTCGGACATTTGTCCGCCCAAGAAAAAGTCTTGCGTGAACCCTGGCTAGCTCAGGAAATTATATCTATATACCACATCTCGAAACGGGGTGCAGGCATGGAGCTAATCTAACCACTCCAGTCTGGATAGCTATACTGTTTTAGTATATGTTACACGGGAACCTCCTAAGATGGTGCAATTTGATTGGTTCGCTATCTCGGGATATTGGGCAATGTCCCATGAATTGAGATCTCAAACTGAGTTATCCTGTTTATTTTTGGAGTGTTCACGTGTAGTATATTTAAGCAATAGATCACGCCAGGCTGTGGTATGTGCTCATTATACCACTGTTAAGGGGCGTTGTCCGGCCCCGACGCGCAGCGGAGGGCCGGCGACCCCCTTCACAGTGGTATAATGAGCACATGCCACTGACTGAAGTGATCTATTGCTTTTATACAACGGTTACTGTTATGGCGAAACAAAAGTCATAGACACACTACATTTAAAAAGAAACCAAGAAAGTCAAAGTAGCCGTTTTCTTAAAGAATACAAAGAAGTAGTCCCTCCTGGCTGCCGCTATGCATCGACGGTCGCTATGCAACACACTTTAGCGTCCCTCCGAGAGAAGGCTCCGATAGAGCGGTTCGCCGGCAATTTATCCTATGGAGCAGTTCACTCGCCGTGTGCCTAAGCTTTCGTTAGTCTCTCCATCGCCTTGCTCACTCCTGGAGTAACAACATTTACACCCACTCCATCATCCAACATATGTTTTACTTTGTAACTGTTTCTACTTCCAGGCGCGGAGTGATATGCAAACTTTCACAAAATGATCGGGCGTCATAGCAGTTATGTATACGCTCATTATACAACAGTTGGGAACCAATCAGATCGCTGGATTTAGGTCCCCCGTTGTATAAACTAAAACAATTATTCACCTCAGGGTCCGTGAATAATGGGGAATAATTTGGCCAATAATTGTTTAATAGCTTGTATTGATAATACTAGCGACATTTGTTACAATGCTATTTGTAGCGCTAGTTCAAGGCAGTTGAATTGACAATAGGGGTGGGTGATAGGACCAGAATCGCAAATATTGATACTGATACTTTTTATTATTCAAAGCGGCATGTGTATTTTCATGTAGAGGAGATCAGTATGTCATGATTAATGAAGTGAATGCATCTTCAAAACACTAAATCTGAATACAGTTTTTATGACCACTGATTGATATGCAAAGGTTGGGAATCATTGTAAGGTGAGTGGGAGAAGTAGATTTCTGCCTTCTCCCTGTGAGACCCGGGTTCGATTCCCAACTGAAGCATGAATGTAGCAAGCCATTGATTCCCACTGAATGCTATTAAACTTGACAGTTTTAAAGGCAAATAACAATGCAATTGTTTTTATTATTGTATCTTGAATGTGCCAACATGAACAAAAGGTTTTGATAAACAAACCAAATCAATAGCACAAACCTCTACGTACCTGCCACTTCTACACAGTAACTGCTAGCACCAAACTTCTACATGTGGGCAAATGATTGAGAATAGGTTTTTGATAAGAGCGAAATAGATCGAGATTCACGATTTTTCTCGCCTAGAATTGAGATCACAATATTCTATTGTGATCTATTTTCAATAAAAATGTTCATTGCATTCATTTACCTGATACAAAAGGAAATGTAACAAAAAATATGATGGTGCCGACTGAGACATGACCGGCACATCAACTATGGCAACAGTAAGGGAACACTCCTGTTTTAGCTTAATTTAACAGCTTCATGAATCAGACACCAAACATAGGAATGATCAACCTCAGTCTCTTGTCTTCTCTATTTACCAAATAGAGAAGTTTGTGTTTTCTGTGTGTTTTCTGTGCGTAAGATGAGAGAGGATGATATACCTCTTAAAATGTAAACCACACTCAATACAACAAGTCTGTCATCATTCCACAGTGAGGAATGAAGACATGATATTCCCCCCGGAATTGAACACCCTTACTGAAGTGGAACTTATATCAGGAGGGCAGCGGTGCATTCTCCAATAAAAATTGTGCCAGTGAAAAAGACAAATGGATTCAACACTCAACCTAAAGCATATTGAAGACTAGCTTATGATCAACCTTTCCCTAAAATATAGTTTGTATTCAGAGGATTAAATTATAATGGGGTCATTTTTGAGGTTACTACACACCCTGCGGTGACGGTGAAACATGTTCACGACAACCAAAAATTCCTTGCACAGGCAGTTTATGAAACGGGCACAGCGTGGAAGAGAGAAGCTGTACTGGAATGGATGCTATTGATGCTGGAATCGATCGTCAGAAACGTAGTGTCTGTAGTATGAGATTTCTGGGATGGATCCGCCACCCCTTGTTGAAAGTATGAACCTTAAGGTCATCATGGAAATGAATATTTGTTACTTAGCAACTGAATGAAACAGAGGCTATATTAAGGTTGCAGGTGTGTTAAAATTCACTATTTATGTTATAGGTATTTGTTTCTGTGATTATTGGCGTTTGTCATCGTAGTGATTTAATTTTTTTTTGTAAAATCAGTTTTTGAAATTGCATTGCTGAGTCAAGCTGACATGTAGTGAAAGGAAATCCATTCAATAAGATGTCCACGTTTGTTGTGTTTTATCTGTCACAATACATAAGCAAAACCTGCTGGTAGTCAGTACACAGGCAAAAGTAGGATGAGCTCATATTTATTTACATTCTGCAGTCACACAAACTAGTGCTGCCCTTCCAGGTTGCTTAAAGATCCCATGCAATGCTATTTTATGGATGCTTTAATATAGGTATTAGTGGGCCACAAACACACTATTCAGAGACGTCCCCGAAATTCAGCCGTGGTGCAGAGTTACAGCCACTCCGAACCAGTCGCACATTGAGCTTCCCCCAAACGCGCTGTTTCGGTGGGCGTGTCAAGGCAGGTCAAGGAGGGGGGTGGGGGTGTGGCCCTGAGCAGCTTGTAGCCAGTCACAGTACCATGCGCTCTGTTTATATGGAAAGCCAAGAAGGCCACAATCCGGCCCTAGAATGGCTCGGTAAAAGTGCAAAACCGCACGGAATCCGTACGGAAACCGTACGGAAACCGTACGGATTCCGTACGGTTTGGCAAGAATTCCGTACGGAATCCGTACGGATTCCGTACGGTTTTGAATGACTAATAGCCGCGGCTATTAGTCATTCACTCCGGCTATTAGTCATTCACTCCGGCTATTAGTTATTCACTCCGGCTATTAGGTATGCAGAACGAGCCCCTCCCTCTTCTTTGCTTGACCACTAAGTTTGAAGGCTGTCTAACCAATCAGAGCTGCAGTGCCTCCATGTTTCGCTGTAACATAAAGCTGTGTTGTCTTTACTAGTTTCACTACAATGTAATGACCACCATTAGCTAGTGGAAAATACATTTGTGTCTAGTACAGTGATATATTTGTATATGTTAGGCTATATATTGAGATGGCAGTTTGCGAAATACCCGACAATATTCGGGGATGTCCTCATCCCCAGATTGTTCTCGAAATGCAGTAGCCAGCTAGGCCATAACATTACATAACATGAACATGAACTGAATAAATGCCAGGTATAGCATATCGGAGACGGGCACACAATCAGTGCATTTGCAAATGAGAGCATGCAGTATGACCGATCTTGTGACATGTGGTCGGAGAGGTGTGTGTGTGTGTGTGTGTGTGTGTGTGTGTGTGTGTGTGTGTGTGTGTGTGTGTGTGTGTGTGTAGAGCAAGTTGTTGAAGGAAGTGTTTCTACTTGACGTTAGAATATTTCATGGATGCAAGCAAGCCAAGACAATCAATCTATATCTATAGCCTACATGACAACACACACACACACACGCATTTGTGACCATTTTAGCGCATAATGACGGCTGCCTATTATGCTTATGGCAGTAGGCCTAATGCAATTCTGCTGAATTATTTGGAGGACTTATAGCCTACTTGTAGTGAAGTATTTTTAACAGTGTGTGGAATCTACAGCTGATCACTTTCACTGGCTACGCAAAATGAATCCCGAACAGTTGAACCTCTGATTTGATCCTGAAAGCCTTTGTCCTAGAATAATTCATTTGTATTCCGTTTTAGGCCATCTCACTAAATGTCACTTAAATGTAGCCTATTTAAGCTCACCAAGTCCAGTATTCAGAATTCAAAGCATTTATTCACAAATACGTTATATTTTTTTGACAAGCGGAGCCGACAGTCATGTGCAAGTATGCAAATTAGCCATGTGCGCCAAACAGAAGATACGCAATGAACTGATTGCTGTGCATTGTTGTGGATATGTAGGCTGGTTAGTTGTGGTTGTTTGTGGTCTTAGTGAAACAGTCTTGCCTTGGAGTTGGAGAAGTTGGATTGATTGTGTGAATGTCCGAGAGAGAGCGCACCTGCCGTGGTGATGTTGGGCTTGTTGTGGGCTTATATGTGATCAATGATGTATCTGTCTGATCGTATTAGCTGTAGATGGATGGTTAAATAATGTCACAAGATCGGTCATACTGCATGCTCTCATTTGCAAATGCACTGATTGTGTGCCCGTCTCCGATATGCTATACCTGGCATTTATTCAGTTTATGTTCATGTTATGTAATGTTATGGCCTAGCTGGCTACTGCATATCGAGAACAATCTGGGGATGAGGACGTCCCCGAATATTGTCGGGTATTTCGCACACTGCCATCTCAATATATAGCCTAACATATACAAATATATCACTGTACTAGACACAAATGTATTTGGTGGTCATTACATTGTAGTGAAACTAGTAAAGACAACACATCTTTATGTTACAGCGAAACATGGAGGCACTGCAGCTCTGATTGGTTAGACAGCCTTCAAACTTAGTGGTCAAGCAAAGAAGAGGGATGGGCTCGTTCTGCATACCTAATAGCCGGAGTGAATAACTAATAGCCGGAGTGAATGACTAATAGCCGGAGTGAATGACTAATAGCCGCGGCTATTAGTCATTCAAAACCGTACGGAATCCGTACGGAATCCGTACGGTTTCCGTACGGATTCCGAATAAGGTCACAAACTTATTCTGACCTCTGTTATTTGACAAACAATAGGAAAAATGTGATTTTAATGGCATGGGCTCTTTAACATTGCACTTTTACTTTCAACAATGTGTATGCAATTACCAAAAATGTTTTAAAACCAAATAGTTTGCCTGCAGATTTGCTTTATAGTCAATCACCCAACTGACAACAGAGTAGACTATTGTTTTAAAGGTTTGAAATAATAACATAATTACATAAACATTTTTGGTAACTCCAAAAAAAGTTACCAAAAAAAAAAAGTTACCACAATTATTGTTTGTACTTTATTATTGTTTCAATACGTTTGATTTGCTGGTGTAACAAAGGTTGTAGTGGCCTCCAGTAACTGAACTATCCAAGTCCATTTTAAAGTGAATTTGTTAAGCTCTTAATCAAAGTAAAAGTCTCTAAGGGGTTCACGGGAATGGGGACTGCAACTGGGGAACCCACAATGCATTTGGAGAAACTAGCCCTAACCCTGAAGAAATCCACTAGATCTGAGCAGGAGCAGTAGGGAGGCAGCCTTTTGTCCAGGCTGTAGGTGAGGAGGGCAGTTGGAGCTGGTTGCAGACAGGGAAATGGGAGGACCTCCTGGGTCCCCATTAAACATCAGAACCTGAAACACAACGAGGGAGGATTCGTTTCCAAATAGCGCAGCCATCCAGCCAAGGCTCAGATTAACATTACACATGCCCATAATCACTAATTAAACAATAATATTATATAATAATATATTATGTGTAATAATATTAATACATTTTTTTAATATTAATAAAATATAGCATACATGAGAACATTCCACCAAGTTACATCTACCAACAGTACAATAGGACTGTTACTGATCCTTATATTTCTGATTGTATGCTCCCTTATCTAAGACTTCTCTCTCTCTCTCTCTCTCTCTCTCTCTGCAGAACTGAGTGTTAGCCACTGGGTTGATTGATAAGAAAAATAGATTTGACTGTCACAATGCCAATCCTACATGCCACGTAGGTGGCTTTTACTGGGCTCCTCCGAACCCAGGACAAAGGGTGAGGATGTTAAACTGCCTTACTGCCCTATAGGCTGTGTATAGTGATACAGAGCAGGTGATGGAATGTGCTGCCATACAGTAGATCTCTCCAAGTGCATGCTTTGATGGCTGGTTTAACCCGTTTGCATTGATTGCATACTGCACAACAGGTGTGCAGCCTCCCCCAGCCTCAGAGTCCAATCAATTTACCTCGGGCTAGGTGAGGCTGCTGAAACCAGCCATCATCCACACACACCCACATTGGCATTTCTACCGAAACGGGAAAGAGGAAGAGAGGGGAAGAGAGGATAGGAGTGGAGAAGTGAGGATAGGAGGAGTGTTGATTGGAGGAGGCTGGTCCCTGAATGAGGTGTCAGGGGGGTGGGCGTTTGGGAAGGTCAAAGGTCGGGAGGTTTAAGTAGGGCCCACTGTAAAGACAAGACAGGAGAGGGGGAGATAGGTGGTTGAGAGAGGGGGGAGAGAGGAGAGGAAGAGGGTTAGGCATGGGGGAGATGAGAGGGAAGGAAGGGAGGGGTGGAAGGTTCCATGAGTTGACGCGGGTTAAGTGCAGAGTTGGGGAGGAAGGGAGGAGAGGCGGGAGAGGGAAGGGGAGGAGAGGGAGGGAAGGGGAGGATAGGATGAGATAGGGAAGGGGAGGAGAGGGAGGGAGGGAAGGATAGGAGAGGATGAGAGAGGGGAGGAGAGGAGAGAGTGGGAAGGAGAGGATGAGAGAGGGAAGGTGAGGA
Organism: Gadus morhua; assembly: GCF_902167405.1. Lineage (NCBI taxonomy): Eukaryota > Metazoa > Chordata > Actinopteri > Gadiformes > Gadidae > Gadus > Gadus morhua. The sequence continues at coordinate 1,439,097 of NC_044066.1, forward strand.
GAGGATGAGAGAAGGGAGGAGAGGAGAGGGAGGGAAGGAGAGGAGAGGATGAGAGAGGGAAGGGGAGGAGCGGGAGGGAAGGGGAGGAGAGGGAGGGAAGGGGAGGATAGGAGGGGCAGGGGAGGGGAGGAGAGGAGGGGGAATCCTGAGATGACTGAGACGTGGAATGTGGGGTATGTTGAAGCCTGTGACGGGAAAAACACTCATATCCTGTACTAAAGTAAAGAAAGCGGAGCGTGAGTTGTAGTAAAGTAGTAGTCAAGTAGTATTAAAGTAGAGACAATTCAAAGTAAAAGATGTACAGCGACCGATGACAGTAAGATGTGGTCATTGGGACTCGTGTGTTGACCTGCAGGTTAAGCTGGCAGGGTTACAGATGCAGGTTTGGTTTCCTCTGATTGTTTGCTCTTCAAAGCCCTGGTGTGTGAGCTAGATAGCTAGTATCTACCACTAGTGGTGCTTCTTGGTAACCAATGAGGTGTGTTCCTGATCATTATTTATAACTGCTGCACTTAATAGGAATTTTTTTAGTTTTTTACGCTCATAAACACACACAGGAGCACAGACTCCGTACTAAGGCCCCGTCCACACGAAGCCGAAACGGGCGAAACCGTTACGGTTTCGATCTATCCGGTTTCGAAGTATCTCCGTAAAGACGAAGCCAAGCGAAACCGGATAGATCTGTAGAAACGCTGTAGTAAACATTCCAGGCCCATAAGGGGCGCTGCTTCTGGTACACAAATCCAGAAGAAGAAGAGGCGAGCATGCGCATAAAGGCTGCCCCCCGAACCACTAGCAACACAAACAAACAGCTCTTCTACGATGGCGAACTAGATTCTCAATAAATAATGGCTTAGCAACCCAACAAGGGACATGATATGCTGCAGAACGATTACAAGCTTGTAGTCCGCCATCATCATTTTTGTTGTGATTTCTGAGACTCCGCGGGCTTAAGAGCCATTGGCTAGGAGGTCGAGGGGTGGGGCGATGACGTCATGGTTTGCGGTTTCAGTCGGTTTCAGGCGTCCACACGAAACCAAAACGAAACCGGATAGATTTGAAACCACCTCCGAGGGTGGTTTCAGAAGTTTGCGGTTTCGGTCAGCGGATTCGCCGGCTTTGTGTGGACGGAAGGCCGAACCGTACAAGACCTTTGCGGTTTCGCCATGAAATCGGCTTTGTGTGGACGGGGCCTAAGAACACCTTGTTCTTCTGAGGGTGAACTGCTCCTAACATACTATCATACATATCACATCAACCCCTATCCTCAGGACACACACATCACGCTACACTGTTCAGCATTAGTTGAAGACGTGGGGGGAACATTTGGCATTTGACATGTTTAAAACAGAAAAAGAGAGAGAGAAAAGATGATGAGATAGAAAATGAAAAAAGTGTGAGTGTGTGTGTGTGATAGAGAGATATACTATGATAAGTGTGTTGGTTACTCTCTGTGTTTTATTAGTGATCAACTGCTGTAGGCTTCTCAGTATTGACCCGATAGCATTGACCTAGTTACACACACACAGATAGTGTATTGTAATTCATTGGTCCAACAGTCTGTTCTTTCATCTTTCACAGTTTTCTCTCCTTACTTCTGTTTGTAATTTTCTTTCTCCTCTCTGTCTTTCTTTCTTTCCTTTCTTCTTCAGAGACCATGTCCACCAGACTGAGAAACAGTGTCATCAACATGTGGTCTGATACTGGTGGTGTGCGCGTGTGTGTGTGTGTGTGTGTGTGTGTGTGTGTGTGTGTCTCATTGTTTAGAGATTTTGTGACATCAGCTTGCAGGGTTCCTGCCTAGGTTGTGTGATTTGAGGCCAGTGGAAACAGCCCCCCCCCCCACACACACACAAACACACACACACACACAAACACAGACACTGATACACATACACACTGTGTGACACACACACACACACACACACACACACACACACACACACACACACACACACACACACACACACACACACACACACACACACACACACACACACACACACACATAATTTGAATCATAGTGACTTGGATTCTTGCTACAGAGATCTTGGTTCTAAATTTGGTGTCTGATAATCTCAGAGTCAGAGGGAGAATCAGAGAGAGAGACAGAGAGCCTCAGAGAGAGACTCAAAGAGAGAGAGACTCAGAGAAAGACTCAGAGAGAGAGAGACTCAGAGAAAGACTCAGAGAGAGAGAGAGAGAGAGCGACTGAGAGAGGTCAAAGAAAAGCAGTCGAAAATAGGGTGGATGTATTTTGTTGGATGTTTGTAGGTTTGTGTGTGTGCTTGTGCGCGTGTTTGTATGTGTGTGTGGTATGTGTAGGTATATGTGCTTTGGAATGTCTACACGTGCGCGGGTGTTGGTCTCAGCCTGCAGAGGCACCACACACAGAAGGGGTCTTTGTGTGCATAGGAGTATGTCTGTAGAAAAACACACACAAACTCACACACACACACACACACACACACACACACACACACACACACACACACACACACACTCCATGACATCACGGCATGCTAGTGTAACCTGCGTTGTGTTTTTCCTTGAAGCATGGACTTGGTCGCTTAGCATTGGGTGCAGCGGTTTTAATGCCTGCACAATGGGTCAGCAAACATAAAAGACAAAGTTTGAGCATTTCCTGGTCCGCCTGCAGCAGATACTGTCTTTTCTCCTCATTATAATGTGTTATATAACACAAACACACAATATATATTCACAAATAAGTAAACGGAGTCGCGCTAAACAACGCGCATAAACCCTCCACTCATGTGGCGACCGGCGTTATTGCATGTAAAACACAATAATGGCAGGACCAGCTAGACATTCTAGGCTGCGAATGCTAGCAACGCCACAAGTGGGATTTTAAACATACATAAAACTAAAACAACTTATCGGTTACCTGCACAATGGGTCAGCAAACATAAAAGACAGGGTTTTAGCATTTCCTGGTCCGCCTAAACAAAATAAATGCAATATTACAAATTGCAAGATAACCATGTGTGTGCAAACGAAAATAGAAAATCAAATAAAAAAAACAATACTATGCCAAATATCAGAAGAATGCATAAAACAACCGTCTAGAGATAAATGACAATGATAATATTGGCGCGTTTCTTCTGCAGGGTGCGGAACGGATCGGATCGCAAAGGTGCGGATCGGGTCGCGTTTCCACCGCCAAAAGTGGGCGTGACCCGGACTTTGCCGTACCCGTTCCGGCCTCGTTCTCGGGACTCCTCCGTTGGGGTACCGAAAACGAGACGAGACGCCTGAAAGGGTCCCGGGAAATTCTAGCTACACACCCCCTCCGTTGATTGGTCCACAGAATCATCACTTCCGGGTGACGCGGGGATAAAAACAAACAAACAGTTGCCTCGAGGTATTATTCTTTACAATTAACATGTCGCGTAAAATGCTTGCTTGGGCGAACAAGGAGGCGGAGACGTTCGTCTGCATTCTTGGGGAGGAAGACGTTGTTTACGATGTTTACGTAGCTGCCGCGGCGATCGACATCCGGCCTACCACAAAGGGTACTGTCGGCAGTGGAAACGCGACCTCGGAACTGAGCTGGGCTATACCGCCCCCTCCCTATCGCACCTTTGCGATCCGATCCGTTCCGCACCCTGCAGTGGAAACGCGGCATTTACTTTAATAAATATGCGGACACATTTCATGCTCAACCTACCTGCAGCAGATACTGGCTGAATCCGAATACTTAGTACATACTATTTCTGTTCAGTGTCTACTACTTTACGTTACTACACTTGACAGTTTAGTACGGTCTACAGCTATGCGTAGAACGCTTCCGAACATCGCCGAAACTCCACCGGATGTTCGGAGATGACGTATCTCCCCTCAGATGCCGGCAAAATTACCTTGATAAGTTACCTGTTTTCCGTCTTGTCATCGTTGCTATTAAATTAAAAATGTCTCTTTTTACTTAATTACTTACTTTACTATTTTACTCTTTTTAATGTCTCTTTTTTTCGCCGCTTTCTTTGACGTCTTTCTGGTGGTGTCGGGTCAGCCATCTCTTCTTCGTTCGTTACAGACTCCAGTTGCATTGTGGGATAGCGTAGTGAAGTCCGGTTTACTTTGGCGGTAGTAGGGTAGTACGCATTCGGAAACGTCTTCCGTACTACACAATGCGTACTGAGTATTCGGACGCGCTATATTTTTCGCGTACTACAAAATGCATACCATATAGTAGTCAAGTATGAGTATTCGGATTCAGCCACTGTCTTTTCTGCGGCAGGATACCCAGGATGCAACATTAGCGAAATATCAAAATAAAAGTCTTGACCAAAGGATTTAATTATTTACATACTCTTTTTACTTACTCTGTTACACTAGGAAGGGAAGGGCTTTGTGAACCAGAGGAAAGGGAAGGAGGGAGGGGAGGAAAGAGAGGGGGGATAAGGGAGGAGGGAGGAGGAGGAACAGGCTTGGTCCAGCAGACATCAGGCACTCCCCCTCTCTTGGAAACAGCAAGTCCCCTGAACACAGAAATCTCCCACTCTCTGGACAGAACACCGTGGGAACACTCTCCAAGTCAGTCCAGGGGCTCACTGAGGCTCTAGTAGACCTGAACGCAGCGCTAATAGTCTAGCGCTAATAGACAGTGTTGAGTGTGGGGATTAACAACGATGAATGGGACTTTGCTAATATTGGAGTAGCTTCTCCATAGACCCTTCCCAGAAAGGACCTTCAAGTTTCTAAGATATCTTAGGCGGGACAGAGAGAAGGAGAACACCACAGAGACGAGCTGAGGACAGTGGGTGAGTACGCAGAGCATACACCCTGGAGGATTGTGGCAAATGTCGCCTCATCAGTGTTATGGAAGCTGTTTGGACTCAGGGGAAGGAGAGAAGTTGAGGTTATAGTGCTGTCTTTATGTGTTTTTTAGTTTAACACAACACCGCACAACACAGCATGTTAGTTGATAGCGTTCAGTTATGTTTCGAGGGACAATCAACTCACACACAGATACTGTCTTATAAGGGCCCTGCAGTCCCCACTTGCACTGGGTTGTGTTAAGCCCACAAGGTGGTATCTCTGTCAGTCTACTTCTGTATCAGCTTCTTAAAGTAGCCTGCATTTCTGGTGTTTGCAAGTGTTTGCGTCATTTAGTTGAGTGAGTCAGGCTGTTCTTTGGCAAAAATGAATCCTTTGTTTGTCTGAAGAGACAAGATGTGTGAAGGGCTGTAGAAGTATTTTCTCCTGTTCAGTTTTTAACTCCTTAACACTTAACACACTGGCTAACAGCTGTGTGTGTGTGTGTGTGTGTGTGTGTGTGTGTGTGTGTGTGTGTGTGTGTGTGTGTGTGTGTGTGTGTGTGTGTGTGTGTGTGTGTGTGTGTGTGTGCGTGTGTGTATGTGTGTGACAGAGATGTATGATATGTTAAATTCAACATGGGGAATGTGCTCTGTTGGTAACAGAGTATTTGTGTTTCAATCAGCTAGTTACTCTTTTCCACAGTAAAACAATGACTTAAAAGATGCGTGTACAAGGTCCAAGATATATATAGAGGGGAGTGGGGGAGTGTTTGTGTGTGTGTGCTAGTGTGTGTGTGTTAGTGTTTGTGTGTGACTGTGTGTGTGCGAGTGTGTGTGTGCTAGTGTGCTTGTGCTAGTGTGTGTGTGCTACTGTGTATGCTAGTGTGTGTGTGCTAGTGTGTGCGAGTGTGTGTACATTTTTCCAGCTGTAAAAGGAGAACAGAGTGAGACAGCTTTCAGACATAGTTGACTCACTTTCTCTTTCGATAAGCCCTGTTGACACACACACACACACAAACACACACACACACGCACACACACGCACACACACACACACACACACACACACACACACACACACACACACACACACACACACACACTGGCAAACACACATGCACACTTA